>NW_019744119.1:373676-375999 GCF_002891405.2 Cryptotermes secundus
GTGAATTTCAAATCTCGTGCGTGTTGCATGCCCAACTCTTCTCGTTATCTTGGATCTCATTACTGTAGCAAATTTTTGTGCGCTGAAAGTCTTAAAAGTTAAGAGGCCATTCATTGCGCGCCCTCCCCCTCCCCCTCCCCCACCGCCCTCCTGAAACTCAGCACGCTGTTGTCATGTATCCTCAGGGGGTTCGAACTTGTCTCATTAAGTCCTCTTCGTGATGCAAACATTCGCTCAGCTGGTAAACGGTTTTCTTGACTTTTATGAAACATGAAAGTTCATTATCGTGTTTACATGAGCCAGCCACTGCCTCCTATCGTCTGCCAAATGAATTCAACCACACCCTCACAACCTATCTTTAAAGACTCTTGTGTTCTTTTAACATGAATTTTTTATTGCTAGTGGGTTGGGACTAAGTTCCTTGTACTGGGGGCACTTCTGGCGTACGTACCAGCCCCAGATGATACGTGAGGGTGATTGTGGAGCAATTGGTGGAATAAAGACTGGCAGGGGAAACCGAAATACTCGTAGAAAACTTGCCCCAGCGCCACTTCGTTCACCACAAATTCCACTTGACCAGACCCGGGATCGAACCCTGGCCGCCGCGGTGGGAAGCCAGCTACTAACCGCTTGAGCTATGGTGCGGTCCTTTTTAACATGGATACTCAGTCAGCCCTCGTCTACATAAAAACCTATGCGAAGGCATTATTCATGCGCACACTTATACAGAGGGCTTGACTGTTCTTATTTACCGGCCACCGAAAGACCAGACATAAACTGAAATCTGTCCAATCTGTTCAGGAGCTGGTGAGGCGCACAGACAGACCGAATTCCAAAACTCACCCACTCGTGTTCAGTGTTCAGGGGAGCTCAAAAACTGTACAACAGACGTCACTGGGTTGACTTTTTAAAGATCACAACACTTTTCGCACAATAAACATAGGAGAAAGCAAAATATCCCACTTCGTTTACTTCCTTCTCGCAAAGAATTAAGCTGCCCAGGAGCAAAATTATAAACAATTTCCGATTCGATATATTCAGCAGACGCGACTGCGCAGTGGGAGGCGGCCTTCACTCCGCGAGACCGGCGTGTCCTTGGTTACGGTGAAGACACTTAATTGAACCTGAGAAGACGTGTCAGAAGTTACGAAATTCCTTAATAGGGCCATTCCAAGAGAAAGGCCTTAGCGAGCGAGCAGAATACTTTCACAGGATGTGGAAACATACAGGCGGGAAAACATGCCGTTTCTCAAACTGTGGGTCGCGGCATGCTCGAAGGAAAGTCACCAGGTTCCTAAGAATTGTTTAAAATGCAGCTGTATCAATGCTCACTTATGGAAAGTAAGGAAATCTGTATGATTTAACTGAGATACTTTCAGAAAATCTATGCGAAGCTATAGAAATATCTCGCGAATATTTCCGTGACTGTACAGGAACACTCCGTTGCTAACTGTACGCATAGTGAGGCTGTAAGTCTATTTACGTTCCTGCTGCAACAGTACAGCCTGACAGGGACCTGCAACAGCGTGCAGAGGTGCGCTTTCCGTGACTGTACAGCAACACTCCGTTGCTAACTGTACGCATAGTGAGGCTGTAAGTCTATTTAGGTTCCTGCTGCAACAGTACAGCCTGATAAGGACCTGCAACAGTGTACAGAACTGCAACTTTCGTGACTGTACAGCAACACTCCGTTGCTAACTGTACGCGTAGTGAGGCTGTAAGTCTATTTAGGTTACTACTGCAACAGTACAGCCTGACAGGGACCTGCAACAGTGTACAGAACTGCAACTTTCGTGACTGTACAGGAACACTCCGTTGCTAACTGTACGCTTAGAGAGGCTATAAGCCTATTTAGGTTACTGCTGCAACAGTACAGTCTGGCTGTACAGTGGCCTTGCAGTCTAAGGCATGAACTGCCTTCGACCGCTCGAACACTGGGATCGTGGATTCAAATCCTACTCAAAGCATGGATGTCTGCGTTTATTCTATGTAGCGGCCTTACGGCGGGCTGATTCCCCGTCCAAGGAATCCTATTGTCTATAGGATTAAGAAACTGAAGGGAAACGAAGCGTTTCACAGATGCCCTATGCTCCAAAGGGAGCAACAGGAAAGAGAGTGAGTGAGATCTGGAAATCAAAACTGTTTTCACCCAGCATTTAATGAGATTAAATCACTGACGTTTTCTGCTACCACTCATTTCAGTATCAGTTATACATTTCCGTCCCCCATCTAAGAATTGAGACTGACATGCACAGTGTACCACACTGTCATAATTTTATGGAATGTAATTAATTCACTTGGGGGGGGGGGGGGGAATCCAACT
>NW_019744119.1:376115-377930 GCF_002891405.2 Cryptotermes secundus
GCCACTCTGTCCACCACAAATCCCACTTCACCAGACCCGGGATCGAACCCGGGTCGCCGCGGTGGGAAGCCAGCGACTAACCGCTTGAGGTATGGCGCGGCCGTTTTATGGAGTGTAACTACAGACGAGGTTGGGTTTGGTAACTGGATTTATTGAACACTCACTGATCGTAACTACATGTAACTATAGCGCTATCGCTAATTCACACATACTACAATTCACTACAGCACCTAATGTCTTCTCAGTCTGCTGTATCTTCACGGGTTGTCGCCTGGTAACGGCTTCCAACGCCGTAGCTTCCTTAGCTACCGTGTTCACGCCCTTACTTGCTGATGACTGTCTCATAACTCTTAGACTTGTTCTGCTCATAAAACCTCGGCACGGACCGCATAAGAAACACGGCTTCCAGCAGTTGTTGTGTCACGGAACTGTCGCACGGACAGCAGACATACGATACATTACTGAAGTACTCAATCCATTTTTCGTTAATTTGGCACCTTCAGAAAGGTTCGGTTATTGTATGTCAGACGGCGCGACTTCACACGCAGCTAGGGAAACTGCCCGTGCATTACGCGGTGTTTGGCGAACGGAATGGGCACTATAAATTATTAGCAAGGGTCTGTGGTCCCCTAGATCCCCAGATCTAAACCCGTGATTTTTATTTGTGGAGAAAACTAAAAAATGTTGTGTATGCCAACAATCCACCTGACCTGGAGGCTCTAAAACAGAACATTCGTGAAGCAGTTTACAACATTCAGCAACGCGAATTGCAACAGATTTCCCGAAATCTGTTTAAAAGAATTGAGGTGTCTCATAGCACACGGCAGACAATTTGAGCATCTTCTGTGATGGTGAGTACAATATTAATTACCAGATTTGATTAATAACTAACGAAGGAAGTAGACAATGTGTGCTCCTGGTTCCGAACGCCCGCAGGCATTTTTCTCGGCAGGTGACGCACCGCCCTTGCAGTAAGTTGCCGACGGTAGAACCAGTGTCCAAGCAGCCTGCTCTCTGAACGCGGTGTATAAATTAATTAGATTTATGCGTAACTGCGTTAAGTGATTCGCTAACCGGAACACTGGAACGGAAGTTCGGTAAGTGGTTCACTAACCGGAACACTAGAACGGAAGTTCGGTAAGTGGTTCACTAACCAGAACACCAGAACGGAAGTTCGGTAGGTGGTTCACTAACCGGAACACTGGAACGGATGTTCGGTAATTCACTAACCGGAACACTGGAACGGAAGTTCGGTAAATGGTTCACTAACCGGAACACTAGAACGGAAGTTCGGTAAGTGGTTCACTAACCAGAACACCAGAACGGAAGTTCGGTAGGTGGTTCACTAACCGGAACACTGGAACGGATGTTCGGTAATTCACTAACCGGAACACTAGAACGAAGTTCGGTAAGTGGTTCACTAACCGGAACACTGGAACGGAGCTCTCTTTGAAACTTACGTTACTTTACGATGTTGTGATAGCTACCACGCGTCTTCATTGCTTAAACACGGTGCGTAAGTGCAACTCAAGCAGTAAGTAGTCACACATTTGTTACAGGAGAACCATCTGGGATAAACTTATCCAAGTTGACGACAAAATTCACATTTAAATAAAATCGGGATTATGGAAATACTACATAATTCCAATAATATATTTTCAGGGTGCTATCCGTCAAACAGCGGAACCACGACGTGGCAGACACTCAACTTCCTTTAAGGGGAAGCAGCGTGAAGGACACGAACCAAATTGGTTCTAAATTTTAACAGTGTTTTTTAAATAACACTTTAAATAAACTAATTATAATAATTTATAA
>NW_019744119.1:378070-507471 GCF_002891405.2 Cryptotermes secundus
TGACCAGACCCGGGCTCGAACCCGGACCGCCACGGTGGGAAGCCAGCGACTAACAGTTTTAGCTATGGCGCGGCCTTATATGACACTGTAATAGTTATTGTATGCATGTACGTGTGTGTATGTACCGATAATGACCAATCACATTGTAATAGTAGTTTCCGCATGTACTGATATATCCTTCGAAACATGTCGATGATGAAAGATTAAAGAGAAAAACTTTTATCAATCACACTGGACGGAGCTGATAATCTGTACTACTGCTAGTGTGACGGACCAGGATGAACCAAATTAAATAATTTTATTTCGTTCTACGAAACGAAGTTAATTCAGTGTGGACAGTTATTCCCCACACACGCACGTACGCACATAAATGGGGGATATAGCTATGTCATACGGGTAGGTTTGTCCTGCAGAAAGTTCTGTGACCGTAAGGGCGGCAAGATGAAGGTTTCCAGCACCTAGGCTCATTCCAGGAGTCTTCAGGGCCCCAATATCGCACCTTTGCAAGAGGCTCATGAAGAGAGACAAGATGTTTCACTGTTTGTGGTTACGACGTTCGTTGTTGAGGTCCTCACAGAAAGTACTCCTAGGATGATGTCGTGCAGTCCGATAGTATTTGGATGGAACCTCGTGCCTCCAGCTGATGGCTGAAGAGCAAGCCAAGCAACAAACAAGAAGTAAGCGGAACTTTCTGAACACGGTGCAAGGATTTGAGGCTCTCACGGCCGTGGTTATGAAAAGTTCTTTCTTCTGAGATGAAGAGAAAATAACGGGGTGTAGTCCGCTGAAAGTCAACCGACGTTTCAGAGGAATATATTGCCTGTATCTTCAGGGTCGAAGCAAAAGCCAAGCAAGAAACTCTGCCAACTGCTTTCACGATGGCTTATTTGGCCTTTTCTTCGACCTTGCAGCTGAAGGCAACATGTTCCTCAAAAACGTCCGTGGCCTTTTCAACGGACTACATGGCGTTATATCCCAGAAGATGGAACTACTCATGGAGGAAGTATGGTCAGCCGAAACGCCAGTAAACTTTCACCGAACTAAATATGATCACGCCCAGATGGTACCCTTCATTTTTATTATTATTATTATTATTATTATTATTATTATTGTTGTTGTTGTTGTTGTATGCTCACTTTAAAAATTAAAAATAAGCAGACCCACACGATTTGGGGCGCGAAGGACACGACTAGTTGTGCAGCTGCTGGAATCCCCTTGTGGGACGACTCAGTCTTTACAGAATATTGTTTGCTATGAAAGCGAGATACTTTCTCGGATCTCAAGGTTGCAGATAATTACCAAGACACATGTACACCAGTTTCCCCACGCAAAGATGCAGTGCGCATATCCTGAATTGTTTCACGTTTGTTGAGAAGTGAGCTGAGTACGGCAGTGCTTAACCCTCAAGTATTCAATCTTTAAATTTATTAAAACGAATGGCCCATTTTATGGCCATTCCTCGCCAACCACGGGTGTTACGTTCTTGAAAAAACATCGCGGTTTGCAAAAACCTCAAAACGGAGACAGAATCCAGCCTCCGAAACGTTGGCGTGACGAATAATTGTGGGTTCTAGATTTGATGACTGGATTTATTGGAAGCTTCTATTGCAATTACAGCTGATTACAACAGCTCACATATTGAACTACTTCTTAACGACGTCTGTTTGTGAAATCTCTACTCTCTCGAACTCTTGCTCTGGAAGTCTTAATGTCGGACCTAACTAACTTCATACGGACCGAATATAGATCACCCAGTCGGACGGTTGATTGTCCTCTGTTATTCTCTGTTGCCACGAAACGTGTGACAATCTCCAGGCAATGCACTGATTAATACAAGCGTATTCGTTGCAGCGGAAACGTGTTTCCGGTAGCCGTTGTCTAGGAACAGACGTCTCTGCTATGCTTCTATGACTGCACACTTCCGGCGTTCAGGCGTCATGTCACAATAGAAACAGGGCGATGGATATGTCCAAATCACAACTGAACAAGTAACACGTTTAAAAGCAAACTGGATATAAAATATGAAGAAAAAATGTCACAGGCGCACTGCGAAGGTAATGTGGTGGCCAGAAAACTGGAAGTCGCCGAGTTTTCCACGTAGACACAAATAAAAACGGATACAGAGACGACAATACTGCGGCTGGCAAAACTGGATGATACGGATATCCGCGACTGGCAAGAGTCTGCTGTGCTCGTGCCAACGTTTATGAGTTTTTACTTATTCTACTGAGTTTGGAAAATAGACGTAATCGCGAAAACACATCAACACCCACAGAGGAATTCAAACCCACGACCTCAGTGCTGGAACTGCACGCCCAAGCCTGCCTTCAAAGAGCAGGGCTCACCTAAATAACAGAGAGCTCGGAAGCCAGCTTAATTAGTAACACTTCTGATTTGTAATCCGGAAGTGACCAGTTCAAATCTCGGCCAGAATACCGCCTATCCTGACTGGGGTTCGTGGGTTTCCACAAAACTTTCAGACAAAGCAGGGTAGTACTTCAAACTGGCCACGGTCGCTTCTACATCATGTTACTGAACGCTATACAAATGCCGCTGAATAAACCATAAATAAATAAATAAATAAATACAACTTCCACTGCTACCTCGCAGAAATCACAGTATCTCCGTTACATAAAGTCTGTCGGTTCGCAGAAATCGCACTGTCTCCGTTACATTAATTCGTTGTGGGTTCGCAGAAATTGCACTCTCTCCGTTACATTACATCGTTGCAGAAATCGCACTGTCTCCGGTACATTAAGTCGTTGCAGAAATCGCCCTGTCTCCGGTACATTAAGTCGTTGCAGAAATCACCGTCTCCGTTACTTGAAGTCGTTGTTCGTTCACAGAAATCATATTGCGTCTCGTCACATTAAGTCGTCGGTTCGCAGAAATCGCACTGTCTCCGTTACATTACATCGTTGCAGAAATCGCCCTGTCTCCGGTACATTAAGTCGTTGCAGAAATCGCCCTGTCTCCGGTACATTAAGTCGTTGCAGAAATCACCGTCTCCGTTACATGAAGTCGTTGTTCGTTCGCAGAAATCATACTGCGTCTCGTCACATTAAGTCGTCTGTTCGCAGAAATCGAACTACGTCTCCGTAACAAGAAGTCCGTCGATTCACGCAAACACTTCTCATTACTCTGAGAACCAAACAGACTTATTAACATACTCTGCAGGCGAAATATCTAAGTACTTAACACTAAAGAATGTGGTACAATCAGAAACCACTGTGCTGTACAGAGTTAATGCGAGCGGCAAAACTTAACTGCGTTTCTGAGAGGCTTATGCAGAAGATACACTGTCAGCGGCCATGTCCAGTGGACCAGCGGTTGGCCAAAACAGACACACACAAGTGTTAATTAGAATAACGAGCGGAATATTGTTGCTAATGTGTTGCGCAATCTCACTGGGGCCAACGTTACATTGTGGGGCTGACTCGCAGTATGGGGTACATCATTCCCATATCGATCGGAATTTCCTTGCTCTCCCAGTTCTCCCGAAACCATCATGTCATAACCCTCTCTAGCTTCAACAGAAAAAGAGGGAGAAATAAAAGTAAAGGGGTGGTGAATAGTGACATATATTTTCGGGGAAATCAGAAATATTTCCGGCTCTGAAAGTTCCCACACTCGGCCCTTCGAGTAAAGCTAGACTGATGGCAAGGTAAAGCGGTGGGAGGTGAAGAAGGTGGAGCGTTAAGAAATGAACTGTTTTAAGACTACGTGCAAGGAAAAGATGGGGCGTCTTTACTGCGTTAGCTCAAATTCTGACATTAACACTGGAGGGCTGCATTAGGGCGAAATTTAATTGGCAAAATCCGGAGGAATGCGTGAAGTACAACGTGAAATTTTATGTATCAACTAAGCAATTAGTTCCTCTGGGGCCGAGGAAAAACAAAACACGAGCAACTTCGATCAAGTTTCCGCGTTTAAGTGTCCCATAGTGGTGTGACGCCGAATAATCCTGTATGTTCAAAGAGTTTCGGAGGAACGTACTGTCTCCAGCTTCAGGGTCGAAGTGTAAACTATGCAAGAAGCTGCGAGTTGAGTGAACCGTGTTCCCATTTTGTGAGCTACGCCCGTCTTCATCAGACACATCCATTAAACCACTGTCGGACCCTTTACGGATCCACTAGACTTTCCTATGGATTCTGACGGGATGTCTGTCTATTCAGAATACTTACGACATATTTCATTAACACTTCGTGAGGTTCTCACGGAGTATGTAGCGGGTGCAATAGCGTACCTACGCCGATTATAATTAGCCAGCAGCAAAATACGACAACAGGGATGCTTACCGGTTCACAAGGTGTGCGCGCCTGCAATGCTCCCGGCATGGCGCTTCTCTTAAGCATCTGTTTCTCGAAATGTGGTCGAGGCTCCTCTGAAAGGGGCTGCTGAGATGTCACGAATGACTTCAAATGCAGCTGTATCCAAGCTGGCGCTAGTAATATGTATTAGAGGCCTGGGAATTTACCAAAATTGTAGCTGCAGCCGATGAAATATTTTATGGCATATTTCGTGACTGTACGTGGTACAGGGAAATTTTATCATAGGCGTTGAGAGGCTGTAAAGCTACTAACGTTTTTACTGTCGCCGTATAGCCTGATAAATACCAGCAACATTGCGCACAACTGCAATCTTCGTGACTAAGTTTACAGCTTATTCTATGTGCAGGTAAAAGCTATGCCTGTAACAGACCGTGGAGGCGCATAGGGTTTTGAAACGTCGAGGCTTCAATATTTTCTAGACAATCGGTTCACAGATGGCGGTGAGGTTGTCAACTTCCGCGCTGGCCTCCCTTTACCCCCAGGAAGATTCCTGGTACTCATTTCTGTTAGATGCTGAGTCCACCCCAGGGCCATAGTGCAGCTGGAATGATTCGGTCAATTGAGAAATCCAATGACTTCATCGGGAATCGAACTCGCGACCAGCTTGTAGCACAGTACCTTAACCACCCACGCTACCGCGTGCCCCTTCTATGTGTAGGTATAGGTAAAGAAAGGTAAAGTTACCCCTGTGCTTAAACTACTTAAGTACTAAGCCATAATGGCGTATGGGGGAGTGGTTGTATAGATTACGTTTTCTTGACCTCGGCAGTACTTTGTGAGTAGTCAGCTTCACGCCCTGGAGAACGAACCTCGATACCCATTGGATAGGAAGATGGGTGGGACCCAGAACCGGTCTGGACGATGTGGAGAAAATTCTTGAACCCACCGGGACTGGAACTCCGACCCCTCCCGTCTGTCGTGCAGCCCGTAGCCAGTCGCTATAATGACTGCGCTATCCCGGAAGTTACTGAGGTTCCTGATGTCACAGTAAATGACCGGAGCCGCGTAAATGTCGCAGTATTTTGGAGGGATCATCTCCGCGTTTGAGAACCTCGGCATTAAACCCAACTGAACCTACGGGATCGCTCTCATGATTTCGTGTCTATTCTGAATTTATCTTACATATGACTTCGTCCAGGATCTTAAATAGGATGTGATGCTATGGATTGGATTGAGCTGGCTCAGGATAACCAGTGGAGGGCTCTTGTGAACATGGTAATGAACCTTCGGGTTCCATAAAATGCTGAGATATTCTTGAATTAGCTGCACAATTGGCGGCTTCTGAAGAAGGGCTCAGCTCCAGGAGTGATGGCCTCATCCAGCGACGAGATTTTGACTGAACTGCCTCGAAATGCAGCCCGCAGAACTTCTCTGCAATACTCGCTAGCTTCTGGAGGAAGATGGAGGCTACTTCCAGCCACAGCGGACAGGCGTAACTTATGACAAGGGCCAGGGTTTTGATGACATGTCATCTTTTTTTCCTTGTATCCTATGCGATGCTCTTAAATATATAAATCTCGGATATGAGCTGCTGGTTACAGAAATGCAAATTTTATAGGTCATTTTTTGACATTTTTAGGTTTAAGGTAATTTTTTCATTTTTTGGGCAATTTTTTGGTAAATTTTTTTACTTTTAAGGGTACTTCTTGTCATTTTTGGCCATTTTAGGGAATTTTTCTCCATATGTTTTCTGAAATGTGAATAACATGGAAGCAAAGTGTTCCTTCCTTTTCTCCTTTAGGTCATTTTTCTGGATTTTTTCCGTCATTTTATAGGTCATTTTCTGAATATTTTCAGGTCATCAAAATCCGGGCCCTGCATATTACATTTTTGGGTCATATTTCAGGTCATTTTTCTGGATTTTTTCGGTCATTTTTTTTAAATTTTCAGGTCATCAAAATCCGGGCCCCGCTTATGACTAATCTACAAGGGTCTTGTAGGTAGAGAGTTTAATATTAGCAGACAACAGCTCACTTATGAAGTTTGGGGGCTACAAACGAAGGTACGGCCTGGCAGCAAACTACGTCGATAGTTTTCGGTGCTTTCGAGCCATTCAGTTGGCATTTCTCTGTTGACTATCCATACTACTGGCCCAGATCAAGAACCAAAATGCGTCCTTCCCGTCGTGGCTCTGTAGGCCAAAATTCTGAGCAACTCCCGAAACGGCTCGTACAGCAACAACGTTCTAGACTCGTATTCGAGTACTGCTCGGTTCGAACCTCGGCCGGGACACCAGCTATTCTGAGTTTTGCGGTATTACTCAGACCCTTCAAGCAAACGCCAAGACAACTTCCGATTGCTCTGTCATTCAACTACGATCCAACCATTCAACATTACACAGTCTAGATCAGATGTGGTCAAACCGTGGTCACATACAAGCTCTTTGGAACCGGTGGGAAGTTAATCACTTCCTTTTTCTACTACGTGGAAAGCGAAACTAAATGCCTATTCAATCCAATCCACGTCTGTCTCCGGTTCCTACGAACTTCTGAATATCACATATCCTTCATATGAAGAGCCGCGGTAGTGCAGTCGGTATAGCGACTGGCTATGGGCTGGATGACCAAGGGGCCGGAGTTTGAGTCCCGGTGGAGTCAAGAATTCTCGCTTCTCCATGTAGTCCAGACCGGCTCTGGGGCCCACCCACCCTCCTATCCAATTAGTACGGGGGGTCTCTTCCCGGTGATAAAGCGGCCGGGACGTCAAGGTGAAAACTCACCTCCAACTAGCACCGAGGTCACTCTCCTATCTTCATGGTGTAGTGCTTAATTAGTTAAGCACTAGGTCAAATTTACTTTTTTTTTCATTGGCGCTACAGCCCTCATTTGGGCCTAGGCCTACCTCCATGGAACTCTCCGTTTTCACTTCGGTTTTTCTAGATCTTACACATACGGTAGACTCCTTGGGCGAATGATCAGCCCGTCGCAAGGCTTCTACCTGTACACACAGTAAAACGCAAACAAATATCCACGCCCTGAGTGGGATTCGAACCCACGATCCAGGCTTCCGAGCGAGCGAAGACAGTGCATGCCTTAGACCGCTCGGCTACCGTGACCGGCTAAATTTACTTTTACCCTAAGACAATCATATCAGCAGTTAAGAAGGTAGTTAACAAGAAAGTGTTTCTTAATGATATGATGCAGTACGCAACAATCAAACGAGGTGGCTGGTGTGATATTATTGTTCAGAACGTGCGCGTCCAAACGCTGGATAAAGCTGACGACACAAAGGAAAGCTTCTATGAGCGTGCATCCGATCAGTTCCCCAAGTACGGAAATACATGAACATTTTCGACGAGATTTTAATGTACACGTGGCTGCACAGGATATTCTGAAATCGACAACAGGGAACACAGTTTTCCGAAACAAGTGTGATAAGATAGTAGTACATTTTACCTTGCAAAGAGTACACGTTCATAAATGCACTTTAACTTCTGATACGGCCTCTGAGATCAAGTCTTTGATAAGAGGGCATGGAAATATAACTTAAGTCCAGTCGTTCAGAAGAGCTGACTGTGATAGCCACCAATATCTTGGGTTTGGACACTGTTAGCGACTAACTAAGTAGTTAATCTCATGGAGATAAACAGGCGTGATGGTTAAAGAAAAGAGTCATTTAAAATATGATATTTTTTAAACATCTGAAAACTCTGGCGATAAAGTGGGCAAAAACAGAGACTGGGAAAATATTACAGATAAAACGAAATCTTCTGCCACAGAAAATCCATGTTATTACGAATGAAAACTGAACGTACTGTGGGTCTCCTGAGGGGTGTTCGAAGTTATCTGAAAGTTTGTGTTGTGACAATGGAACGTAATTTCGTTTTAGTCCACCCAGTTATATAATTCCTCTAGAATCAGTTCCGAGTCAATCAAATGGCCATATCGTTCTTTGGAGTGTTGTAATTAACTTACTTATGGAGCTGAGCCCTTCTTGAGTAGCCAAATTTGCAGCTACTCAAGAATTACAAAAGCTTTTTATGGAACCCGAAGGTTCATTATCGTGTTCACAAGAGCCCTCCACTGGTCCTTATCCTGAGCCAGATCAATCCAACCCATGCCATCCCGTCCTATCTAAGATCCATTTTAATACTGTGCACCCACCTACGCCTTGGGCTTCCCAGTGGTCTCTTTCTTCCTGACTTTCCCACCGATATCCTATATGCGTTCCTTTTCTTCCCATTCGTGCTACATGCCCTGCCAACTTCATCCTCCTTGACTTGATCATTCTAATTATACTTGGAGAAGATTACAAGTTAGATGTAATTAAGAACAAACAATAAAAGAAGAGAGACTTTTCTTTGCCTTCTGCTACTAGCTGTATGACATACTGACAGCAGGGAACACAACTGGCCAGATGTCTTCACTCTGGGATATTGCATGCCGTTTGATGTACACCGCACAGTGTCTCAGGAAGGGAGCCAAACTAAAATGCTTGCACGATGGGGAAACACTGAATTTGACAGAGCTGAAACTGCTGGGACTTCAAAATGTATGAGCTTGAACGAACAAGTAGACCAATACTAGATACTTGCATAGAGGCATAAATGAAGTGAACATATAAATTTCTTTTTTTTTTGCTAGTGGAGTGGAACGAAGTCCCTTGTACTGCGGCCACTTCTGGCCTATTGTACCAGCCCCAGATGATAGGTGAGAGTGATTGTGGCGCAATTGATGGAATGAAGATTGGCAGGGGAAACCGAAGTACTCGGAGAAAACCTGCCTCAGCGCCACTTTGTCCACCACAAATCCCAGTTGACCAGACCCGGTGGGAAGCCAGTGACCAACCGCTTGAGCTATGGCGTGGCCTAAATATGTAACTTGGTACAGCATAATAATGATCTGCTTGAATATTCTCGCGGTATTTTGAGTCAGTGGAACAGTAATTCTGTTGGCTGAGTGAATGCATAAAAATGTAATTAATGGTGTTACTCATACCTAAGAGCTGAGCCTGGTTCCTCTGAAGTCGAAGACTGTAACCGGCAAGTCTCAGAGATATAGAGAGTAATTCGTATATGTACCGCCGGAAACCCCGACAATAATTTAGAATCACAGTACTCGCTTGTAGCCATGTACTTTGTCTGCAGAGTGATTCTAAATTACTGTCGCAGTTTTCGGAGGGGCATATGAGTTACTCTGCATAAATCACCGTATGCTGATCAAATTGTGGCAGATTTGATCCAGGTGGGTGGAGACTATACCGCTCATACGTACAATGTTACTGAGTCTTAGGAAAAATGTATACAACAGTAAAGTTAATCAAGTATTGTACCTATGTATAGAACTAGCGATACGACAGTAGGGGATATCGTTCGTATCAAGTCCATACAAAACCTGGTCCAACACCCGTCTCCCGCCGTCACTTCCGCATGCAGACGATAGATATTACTGAGGCCTAGCCGCGCGATTTGTCATAACAGTATTACTACTAAGATTTATCGCCAGACACTGAAAACAAAAATGGGGCTATGATGACACGGTACATCGGTTATTTATAGATTTCAAGAAAACCTATATGAGGTCACTTAGTGACGTACTGTGCGCCATAGCTCAAGCGGTTAGTCGCTAGCTTCTCACCGCGGCGGCCCGGGTTCGATCCCGGGTCTGGTCAAGTGGGATTTGTTGTGGACAAAGTGGCGCTGGGGCAGGTTTTCTCCAAGTACTTCGGTTTCCCCTGCCAATCTTCATTCCACCAATTGTTCCACAATCACCCTCACCTATCATTTGGGGCTGGTACAACAGGCCAGAAGTAGCCGCAGTACAAGGGACTTACTGTACAATATTTTCACTAAGTATGGCAGAGTCGTGGAGCTGTTGGGCTTACTGAAACGCGTCAAAGCGAAGTGTACTGTGAAGTCCGATAGGTGGAACAGTACGGACTGTTATCATTGATCCTGCTCTTTGGACTTTGCAGTGTATAACTTTGCCTCATATGTTTCCTATTCGGATATGTGTGAGGCAATGAGATGCTTGGTCGCTACTGCTTCTCAACTTCACTTCAGACGAGAGACGGGCACGCTGGGCACATGGAGGGACAAGACGAAAGCATGCCAACTTTCAGAAAATATGAAGAGGCTGCTTGGACGACCTATGGGTAAATGGGGAGCAATTAAAACAGATCAAAGAGAAACAGGACAGGAGGGAACATTTCATTAGTATCAGGAAATGAACCAGTGATGGCGTATTGTGAACAAAGTAACGCACGTTACAGGTCTCACGACATGCTGGAATGTGACTGGCTTAGTAACTATAAGCTTCTCAGTAAAGGCTTTGCTCCATGGAGTTCGTCGGTTATGTAAAATCAGTATCACTGTCTTCGTCACAATGCTACTGAACAAGATCACAGGCGCAAGACTCTGTACAAATCAAGGGTATTTGAAAATAAACTAATAGGAGCATGGCTTTCAAAATGTTTCCTGACTTCATAGTGTTAATGGCATTGAAATGTCTTTGTTCGCCAGTCATAAAATTTCGACTTCTCAAAATTATCCATTCAACAAACACACAAAGCCATGGCAACGCAATTTCACAAAAGACACGAACCTGAAGAACTACCAGATGGATGATGTGAGCATTAGGTACAATTTTCTTCTGTAAGGTTGTCTGTGGGTCGTCTTCTGTAATTTCAAATTTACTGAATTTGTTCCTTGTGCAATTCATTCAGGAATACGTTTAAGTTATCCATGGCTTATAAGAAGTTCGGTTACCGGCGTAATGTGTCTCACATTATGTTAATGCGCCCAGTAATGAGAGGAGTCCTTACCTCATGACTAGCCAAGCAATGGGTGAAGTATGAAGAACCAAACTTCAAAACAGACATGTGATAACGCGCTGCCTAGTCGGGGCTATCACAAATCTCTGGGGATGGAGTACAGAGCAATGGTGGAATGATAATTAACTGAGGAAACACCACTTTCCCACCATGAACGTCACATGGATTTGTCCGGCTACGCAATAAGACGCCGGCGTCCAACCGCCTCAGCTATCGCGTGGCCACGTACCCGGTAACAAATTTTTGTAACTCAAACTTTTTTCAATTTGAGTTCAATAATGCAACTATGTTATCAGACTCAAGGGAAGATTGAATATATCCGCATATAAACAGAAGTACAGGACTGTGTGGAGCAGCAGCAGCGCACAACGCAGGGGATATCCGCATATAAACAGAAGTACAGGACCATGTGGAGCAGGAGCAACACACAACGCGGCGGATATCCGCGTATAAACAGAAGTACAGGACTGTGTGGTGCAGGAGCAACACACAACGCAGGGGATATCCGCGTATAAACAGAAGTACAGGACTGTGTGGTGCAGGAGCAACACACAACGCAGGGGATATCCGCGTATAAACAGAAGTACAGGACTGTGTGGTGCAGGAGCAACACACAACGCAGGGGATATCCGCGTATAAACAGAAGTACAGGACTGTGTGGTGCAGGAGCAACACACAACGCAGGGGATATCCGCGTATAAACAGAAGTACAGGACTGTGTGGTGCAGGAGCAACACACAACGCAGGGGATATCCGCGTATAAACAGAAGTACAGGACTGTGTGGTGCAGGAGCAACACACAACGCAGGGGATATCCGCGTATAAACAGAAGTACAGGACTGTGTGGTGCAGGAGCAACACACAACGCAGGGGATATCCGCGTATAAACAGAAGTACAGGACTGTGTGGTGCAGGAGCAACACACAACGCAGGGGATATCCGCGTATAAACAGAAGTACAGGACTGTGTGGTGCAGGAGCAACACACAACGCAGGGGATATCCGCGTATAAACAGAAGTACAGGACTGTGTGGTGCAGGAGCAACACACAACGCAGGGGATATCCGCGTATAAACAGAAGTACAGGACTGTGTGGTGCAGGAGCAACACACAACGCAGGGGATATCCGCGTATAAACAGAAGTACAGGACTGTGTGGTGCAGGAGCAACACACAACGCAGGGGATATCCGCGTATAAACAGAAGTACAGGACTGTGTGGTGCAGGAGCAACACACAACGCAGGGGATATCCGCGTATAAACAGAAGTACAGGACTGTGTGGTGCAGGAGCAACACACAACGCAGGGGATATCCGCGTATAAACAGAAGTACAGGACTGTGTGGTGCAGGAGCAACACACAACGCAGGGGATATCCGCGTATAAACAGAAGTACAGGACTGTGTGGTGCAGGAGCAACACACAACGCAGGGGATATCCGCGTATAAACAGAAGTACAGGACTGTGTGGTGCAGGAGCAACACACAACGCAGGGGATATCCGCGTATAAACAGAAGTACAGGACTGTGTGGTGCAGGAGCAACACACAACGCAGCGGATATCCGCACATAAACAGAAGTACAAGACTGTGTGGAGCAGGATATATACATAACGCAGAATATATGCACATTCTATAAACCTGTAAATTGCTTTCCACCTGCGGTATTAATTACCCATTCGGTAATATAACTTGGGCCGGTCACGGTAGCCGAGCGGTCTAAAGCATGTAGTGTCTTCGCTCGCTTGGAAAGCTGGGATCGCGGAATA
Source organism: Cryptotermes secundus (assembly GCF_002891405.2). Lineage (NCBI taxonomy): Eukaryota > Metazoa > Arthropoda > Insecta > Blattodea > Kalotermitidae > Cryptotermes > Cryptotermes secundus. The sequence continues at coordinate 390,937 of NW_019744119.1, forward strand.
GAGTTTCACACAAGGCATTGATGTTTGGTGTGTGTTGGTGTGTGTGTGTGTGTATGCGTTTACTCTGTTTGTGTTGTCCAATGTCTAGGTATAGGCCTTGCGACGAGCTGATCACCCGTCCAAAGAGTCCTACCGTTGTAAAAATTATCAGTGAAACTGATAAATCAATCCTATGCTCTAAAGTTGGGGCGAGAAGAACAAAAATATAACCTGAAGGGTGAACACTAGCTTCAGAGCGTGCCATTGCATACAACCCCAACAATACCAGGCGACGTGGCAACATTCTAAAATGCATACTCCTTTCATCCTTGTTGGATTAAAACGTTTCCCTTCGTTTTATGCATGCAAGTTATCCCAATGATAACTGGCAAATCTCGCCGTGTATTCCGGTATACAGGTACCGTTTCGGAGGAAAAAACAGCCTCCATCGTCGGGAAAGAAGTGTGAGAAACTTGCTGCTTCCATTTCAGTATATAAAACTAAGGAACAACCCCCATCCATCTTTAAGGTTGATGATATACCACTAACACAGTTCATTCTTCTGAAATACTGGTTCATATGTACCAGATTACAAAGCGTCACAACTCCCCTTAAAGTTAACTGTTTTATTACTGCAATTTATTTCCGTCTGCATAACATCTCTGTAAATGCACTTTACATTAATTCTGTACTACATATTTCGGCCGTCACTAAGTTTGCAGATTGGCCGGGCCATAGCTCAAGCTGTTAGTCGCTGGCTTCCCAACGCGGCGGCCCGGGTTTGGTCAAGTGGGATTTGTGGTGGACAAAGTGGCGCTGGGGCAGGTTTTCCCTGCCAATCTTCATTCCACCAACTGCTCCACAATCACCCTCACCCATCATCTGGGGCTGATACACTAGGCCAGAAGTGGCCGTAGTACAAGGGTCTTAGTCCCAACCCACTAGCAATAAAAAGAAATGTTTAAAGATTCACACAGAATGTGCCTATTGTAAACACTGGCCAATGTAAGAAGTGAGCAGTGCAGCCAAAGGTGAACAGGTGCACCTGAAGATGGCCGAAACATGTAGTACATAATTAATGCAAAGTGTATATGCACATTAAGTTGTTCTGACGGTAGTAAATACAATTATAAATACACCACAATCTGACACAACGATACAATATTTGAATTTTCACGTTTCCAAAGAACACACGATACAGAAAATTATTCTTCTCTATATATTCAGTTCCGTGGAAGGCGGTAGATTGTAATCGTGTAAATTGGGAAGTCTTTACAACGTAAAAGTTATCTTCAAGACGAAGACAAAATAGATACTACTGTATCACGAATTGCTTGTTTATTGTGCGAAGATGTACGCTATATGTTTCGACCTAATCTACGTCATCATGAGGCGAGCTACAAGACAAGCTAAGTTCTTGACTTGTCTTAATATGGATCCCTATTTTTACAGTCTGCTGTTGTTGTTATAGCGAAGAAAACGCCTATTGCAGAATGTGAACTAATGATATACGCAAAATCCGTGATGCGCTGTTGTCGTCTAAAATTAAAAAGAATTAAAGCCTATTACATTTGGAATTGTGTTATTTAGCATTAATAAATTTATTAATGTAATGTGACTTAAAACTGATTCTGAATTTTAAACAAGTCCTTATGTAAAACAGTATCACTAATTATATGCTCAGTTCTAAGTTTATTTCTAAAAGTAGTCTTGAAAGTTAAGTAAGCTACTACTAAAAAATAGTTTAATGTTGTTGAGGTCGTGGTTGTTTGTAAATCACGGGCCGACGTGCTGTGTAGGGGACCTTCTTCTAATTTCTCTCTCGTAGATTTTATTACTAACTGTCGTGTAAATGGTTATCTTAGTATTTACTCGTGTACCCCTCGCAGGTGGTTTTGTATTTATGTGTAGAGTTTATATGCTTGATATTTATTTTGTGTCTATGAAGGTGTCCCCCGTTGTTGTGGTACCGTACACGTAGAGGCACAAGATTACACTCTATGAACCGAGTTTCATGACTTTATAGTTCATTTAATTCTGTCTTGACCAGCAACAAGTAAATCCTGTTTGACGTCGCACCGAAGTGTAAGGCTCAACAGCACCGCCCGTCCATCGAAGTGGTGGGTACATGACGATGGGGAACGCCGGCTCTGCGTGTTTAAGCTACGGAATGGCGTCGCCATCTTGAATAAAACTGCAAACTGCAGTTTGGGAGTACGTAAGTATTAAGAATTTGTTTTCAACGGGCCCACATTTTAAATATGTGCACTTACAAGTCGGGTACTACTTAGTTATTAGATTCAAAACGTGGACAATTTGGGGGGTGGGGAGTGGGGAAGGTTGCGGGCTCGACTGGTGAGAAAGAGTCGCGTAGGAGTAGATACAGGGAACATATGGGATGGGCGCACCGCGTCTCCAGATGACACTACTGCACGCGTCCATGCGTTGCTACTGAATTCGGTAGTTGTGCGTAACATGGGAGGTTGTGGCCTGGATTCAACTGGCTGAGGATACGGACTAATGGCGGGCTGCTGTGAACACGGTAACAAAACTTGGGCCTCCACATGATGCTGGGAGCTTCCTCACTAGCTAACCAACTATCAGCTTCTCAAGCACTCTGTTCCACGCAGTTGGTTACTATTAGGCCTAATGATGATAGCAATAGTAATTAATTATATATCTACTTCACACTGCACGTAAATGTTCCCTACATTCGGGCACCCAAAACATCACGTTGTTGTTTTTTGTTTGTTTGTTTGTTTGTTTGTTTGTTTGTTTGTTGTTGTTGTTATAGGTTTAACTGCTATATAACTTTCCTTCGGAGGACAACTTCATCCATTGGGTCTCTATTCAAAATTGCTCACAAGAAGCGTAACTGTTCGTGTGGTCACATAAGAGGTTATGTTTTGATGATACGACTAAGGACGGAAGCCAATGACCATGTGATATCATTACAATCACTATTCTTATTATAAAACAAGTCTCAAGAAGCCAATAATCTGTTGGTTTCTTTGGAAATTCCTCTCTTCTTATGCGACCCCAAGACTCAAAACAGTGTTCTCAAAGAGCATGTCACTCCCCCCTCTCTTGAGCCAAATGATTCCACGCCCTATTTTCCTAGTATCATTTTTAATATTATCCTGACCTTTACGCCTTTGTCTCCCGTGGGTCAACACTGTGTGCCCATGTGGCATGCGAATGTGTTATATGCTCCCCCTCCTGTTTTTGGTATTTATTTACTATCATTTCAGTCGATCATTTCGTGACATCAGTATCTTCATTTTATGTCGAACTTACCTAAGAACTAGATAGAATTTGCAAGGAAACAGCAATGGTGTAATCGAAATATTAGACTCATACAACACATATAATGAGCCCAGAAGTGAATCACGTCTTAGATTGTTAGTGTGTGGCCAATTATTTATGATTCCTAGGCTATTAAAGGAGTTTGCACACGTCATACAACCTCGAAATCATCTTCTGCGTGGCCCATAGCTCGTGCGTAGGCCTAATTTCTGTGGTATCGAAGCCGTGCCTATCTATCCTGTTCGTAGTAACAATGCACAGGCGCACTCGCGCATGTCAGTGACTTCCCTGCTGCGCAAGGAAGATCTGTACAATTAACCTAACAGTATTTCTACAGCTGCAGGAAAATGCACCGACTCTTGCAAATGGCTGCTTGCACTACAGGCGAAGTGCTTACCTTGTTTCCAAGCGGCACCTGCCCTTTCACGCCTCTCGTCTGCCACTTGTTGTCGAACTGCACACTTCTACACATCCCGCAAACGCTCCGTGCGCTCACACGCCACAAACCAAACCTCCTGCCGCGCTCACCGTCTATTATATACCAGCTAAAAATAGCCACTGATGTCATTTCTTGCGTGTGTGATTGGCTGGGTATTACGTAATTCCTAACAACCATTGGCTGCAACTGGGTGGCGGCTTTTGCGCCTGTTATGCAGGAGGATGCATATCGCTGATCCGTGAGTATTACGGTGCTACGATCCGAGGTCGCGAGTTCGTATACTGCTCGAGGTTCCGGGCAAGCTAGCTACCCTGTAAAATTCCTACTTCCTGATTGAGATGTCTTCGGTTCGAATATCGTCCCTAAGAATGGTTATCTGTAGTGAAATTCGTAATTATATTTGTCTCGGAAGCAAAACAAATAGGCCCTGACTTCTACCTTTCATACATGTTACATATCTCTTCATTCATTTTGTGATTTCTCACAGAAAGTCGCATAACCTGTGCAGTTAATAAAAAAATGATAAAATTGTCCCCGTGCATAAATAATCAAGCACTACACCATGAAGACGTAATGGGGATGGGCCAATAGATCCACGTTTTCCTGACCTCGACAATAGTTGCAGGTCAGTGGTCAGCTTCACGCCCCAGCTGCTTTACCCCCACGGAAAGTGCCCCCGGTACCCATTGGATAGAAGGCCTGGGTGGACCTCAGAGCCGGTCTGGATGATGTGGAGAAGAGGAAATTCTTGACGATACCGAGACTACAACTCTGACCTCTCCGGCTTCCATCCTGTAGCCAGTCGCGGTACCCAGTGCGCAGTCCAGGTTCCTGCAGTTTAATAAAGCATCTTTAAGTAGGCAAAGAAAATGAAACAAACATCCGTTACCGAGTTACGAAGCGTTAAATGTGTATAGTCTGTAATCGCAACACAGCCACTGCCCATCTCCGTGGGATTTCATCTCTGTGTCGCAGTCTCCAGTAGCGAACTCCCGGAATTGGGCCAAGATTACGTCACCTCACACCCTTAAATTTCGCAACACGTAGGCCGCTCGTAACGTGGGACATCATTCGAACTCCAGCTGAGAGAAAAACGCTGTCAAATACCTCGCAACAATTACCCTGTGTATGCGTAGATGCCGGTAAGGGCTGAATGGCCGAGGTTCGAATCCTAGCAGAAGCAGGTATTTTCTCTTCCCTACCGCGTCAAGAACGGGTCGGACGGCACACCGAGTCTCTCATTCAGATTGTACCGGGTGTAAGACGGCCGGGACGGGAAGCTGACCTCCAAGCTTTATCCGGACTCCGGTTAATTTTACTTGTGGTTTATTTATCGAAACTGTTAGTAGCCCAGAACTGTTCGGCTTCGAATGGTGAGGTGATTAGTGAGTAGTGAACTGATGAAGTGGCCATGGCGCTATCCACACATTTGCCTGATGCGACTGAGGAAGACCACGGGAATTCTTACTCGTGGTAGCATCATCCGGATACCAAGCAGTGTTACCACTTGACCGGATTTCCAGTGAAGAAAGGTTAGGAATGGGTGGAGCTGTATCTCCTCTCTCCATTGTCATGACATGAAGCACAGGGTCAGCTTTATTAGTCTCTCGGTTAATGTTTGCCGCAACCCGTTTTAAGTCTCGCTGTCTTACCCAGATATGGGACCAGTAGCACACGAAAGCTGCCGTGTTCGTACATCACACATTACAATTATCGTTCCTAGTTGATGTGACTTCATAGTATTCAGACCGAGGCTAGCGATAGGTCAAGGTCGTCAACATCAGCAACAGCGGCGCAGCGTGGGACAGCATGAAGTAAACAAACAGAAACCACGCACAGACGAGTATGTATAGCTATATAGTCTACTGACTGTCCGGCGTTTGGAACGTAACACGCATGCGTACACGGAAATACACTGTTCCGCTGGTAGATTTCTAATGAAACTGAAACCCCCACGCGAGTTAGAGGAGCAATATCTGCGACTGTTTGAGAGAGATATACGGCCGAGACAGTTGCCGTAGATTTAACCCTCTCAAAGGGCCGCGCCATAGCTCAAGCGGTTAGTCGCCGGCTTCCCACCGCGGGTTCGATCCCGGGTCTGGTCAAGTGGGATTTGGGGTGGACAAAGTGGCGCTGGGGCAGGTTTTCTCCGAGTACTTCGGTTTCCCCCGCCACTCTTCATTCCACCAATTGCTCCACAATCACCCTCACCCATCATCTGGGTCTGGTACAATAGGCCAGAAGTGGCCGCAGTACAAGGGACTTAGTCCCACCCACTAGCTATAAAAAAAAAAGCTGAAAACTTGCGTTTTGGAGGTGCTTGGTTCGAGTCTTGGCCGAATAGCGACTATCTTGGTGTTCCTCAGTCCTTCCAGTCAAATGACGACATAATACCTCAATCAGGTCATGAATTCTTTTTTTCTTATATTGAAGTTATTTAACGACGCTGTAGAGCGTCGATGATAGAACGATTATTGACTGGTGAGCAGTTGCTCGAATGAGTATTGGCAGGCAAAACATAAGTAGCCTACCGGTAGAAATATCGCCCCCGTGCCACTTCGCCCACCACGTCTCTGCCTTCAAAGTCCTTTCCTCGTTCGCCGCTTCAACGTACAACTGGCCGCTCAATAGTCTGGCTACTAACAGCGTCTGAAATAGCCCACAAAAGTGAAGAGAAACACGAAACATCAGGAACTGTCAACTTCTAGTATATATGTCAGTGGTATCTATGTGCACCACCTCATTCATCTGTGAATTTCACTGTCTTCTCAGAATAAAATTCAGCTGAAGGCTACCGTCTTTTTTGTGGTTTATTTAGCTATGCTACCAGTACTGCGGGGCACGCGGTAGCGCAGTTGGTTGAGGCACTGTACTACAAGCAGAAAGGTCGCGGGTTCGATTCCCCATGATGTTATTGGGTTTTTCAATTGACTTGAATCTTCCAGCCGCACTATGGCCCTGGGATGGACTCACCCTCTAACAAAAATGAGTAGCAGGAATCTTCCTGGGGGGTAAATGGCGTACGGCGCGTAAGGCTGACAACTTCACCGCCATCTGTGAGCCGATTATTTAGGAAATGTGGGAGCCTCGACGTCTCACAACCCTATGGGCCTCAAGAGCCTGTTACAGGGATAGCTTTACGTTTCTACCCTTGATCTTGTACACAATAGCCGTATACACGTATTCCCAGCATAAAAAGTATGACGTAAATAGCGAATACATCCGACCATGCTACACAGAAGAACGTAAAACATTTATAGTAAAGCTATAATGACTTTCCTGTAGATTTCATTACCAAAACCGAGATAAGAAAACTTCCTTTCTAAAAATAGCAACACTAAACTCACCGCCACATACAGAATATTTGTTTCCGGACGCTCCTGGAAAGGTCTTGCTGTTGCTTCGTATCCGGAACATTCTGACTTCGATCCTCGGCACGGACCGGCCCTTTTGACTGTGGCTTTCAGTCAGTTGGAACTGTGAGCTCAGACAGGCCCTTTGAACCAGCTGCTCGTGACACGCGAGCACTGTAATTACATTTGGCAGGAGGAAAGTAATTGGTTGAAGAGAGACGTGTCCCAGAGTCACTACGTTCACCACAAATCCCACATGGACTGCCCTGGTACGTGTTCAGAAGCTAGCGACTAAGGACACGCTTCTATCGCAATTATCTTATATTCGACGCGGCAGGATACGCAGTTGATAAAACGTCGTTAAATAATTACGAAAGATGATTAATAATGGGGGGGGTGGAATTGAAATTTTAAGTAACTGGAGAGTTGACTGGCTAGGAACAATATTTGTTTCACAGAGCTGACGTAGCTCAGTGAGCACAGTGACTAGACTACTGGATAAATGAACGAGGAAACATATGATTCCGCGCCAGGGCAAGGGATTTTTGTCTTCTCCATTGTATCCAGACTAGTGGTCAAGGCACGCACCCAATTTCCGGCCCAGTGAGTGTTGGGAACCCGCTCCCCGGTTGTGAGCATGACCACTCACAATCAATTGCCTAGGTTAAGAATGCGTGTAGTTATCCCCCCCCCGCCCCAGAAGTCTTCAAGGCTTGGCCCACAACTAAGCACAGAGGGTGGTTCACATTCTTAAGGCCAGGCACGGAAGAGTTATGCACTTTTCACTGGACGAGAAACGTCGAGATTTGAGGTTCTCACGGCGATGACTGTGACGCCGTGCAGTCTTGTACAAGTCTACCGACATTTCGGAAAAAAAGGAAGTACTGGCTTCAACTCCAGGATCGAAGAATAAGCTAAGCATACTTCTTGGGAGTCTGACGCCGTATAGTCCGATAAGAATGTACCAGAGTTTCGGAAGAAAATAGTGGCCCCGTTTTCAGGGTCGAAGAGTAAGCCAAGACATCGATACGATTGCTTGCTTGACTTAATCTTCAATTCTGAATACGAAGGTAGTGCATTCCTCCGAAACGTCGGTGAACTTACGCCGCACTACATTTGAATACACCCCATATGATTACTCTCCGAAAGCGCCTGTGTTTGTGAAGTATAAGAAATTTCTGTCCCTTCAAATTACGCGTGAGCTAGACACATGCACCTCTACCTAGAGACGCATGCGCGAACAATCACACTGTCATTCATCATTAAGAGTATCTGCATTTTTCATCCCCAGAATTTAGTATATGGATCTTTGGCCGATATAGCGAACACTGTATATTTTCTTCTATTATTCGAGAGGTTTCGGTAGCAATAGGCTACGGGCTGGACTGCCGGGGTTCGATTACCTGCAGGGGCGAGAGCTTTCTCTTTTCCACAGCGTCCAGACTGGCTGTGGGGCTGAACCAGCCTCCTATTGAATGGATACCGGCGGCAGATTTCCCGGGGTATAGGGGACGGGGCGTGGAGATGACCACTCACATCCATCTAATGCCGAGGTCAAGAATGGTGGAATTCTACCTCCACTTCTACATATGTCTTCATGGCACAGTGCTTGATCAATTAAGCACGGAAACAATTTTATCTCTCTTAACCTTCAGGAAAATGCTCGGATATGACCTCAAGTCAAGCCAAGCCCACGTCCTTCCACAGCCTTTTCTAGTCATTCATTATCATCTTGCAAGAGACTGTACATGGTCTGAACTACTGAGAGCGTCATTACAGAAATGTTAAATAAACATTTAATTAATAAGAGTCCTGCTAACTTTAGCGGATAGAGGGTGTCGCGTGGCCAGTGCAATGAACCCCCACTGCCATTAATTTCCGATTTCGAGACCGGAACCGCTAGTTCCTTGAAATAGCTCCTCAATTATCCCCACGAGGCTGAGTGGACCCCGTTCTAGACCCACTACTTTTCAGAAAATTTGGTAGCGCCGGGAATCGAACCCGAAAATCGGGATCTGTAGCCAGGAACTCTGATCACCAGACCACAGAGCCAGTCACATTTGGCACTAACTTCACCGACAAGAGACGGTCGCTCTGTCGGTATAGTTCACTTGCGGACTAAAACCACGGAGTTTGTTTTGTTTGCTTGTTTCTTGTTATAATATCGTGGGATATGGCTTGTGTGGTTGTTGCATAGTTGTTGTTTGGTTCTTGCAATCAGACTGAAAATCCATCTTGAGGAGAACTGGGGAACCTATGTAAACACACACAACTTCATACTGAATTTTGAGTGTCGTACCACGAAATAAGGCATGCCACGAAATTGGGTACATTTACCCTATAATATGACCCTTTTTTTATAAACGGAAGAATTGAGAGCTTACTTGGAAATAGGTTTCAGGCAGAATATACCAGGATGAAAATGGACCTCAGCATTATGCATTCACTTAATGACATTAGTTCTAAGAACGGGCAGGAAGCAGCGACTGACCATCGACACTGCACCGAGCTCCCTAATGGATAACACAAACATTTAATTATACTGTGATGCTTTAAATTGGACAAACGAGACCAAATGTTCGCACAACGGGACGAGTTCATGTTAGTATCTCTGCCACAGCCTAAACCCTATGCAGACTCATTTAAAGACTGTTTTTCAGCTTCCAGTAAGTTCTACACAGAAATGAGAGCAAATGTATTGCATTAGAACCACAAAAGCGCGTAGAGACGGTTTCCTGAATCTACCACAAACGCAGTTTGTTTTACGGAGGTGGTCTCCATAAATTTTCAAAATTTAATCAAAAACCATTTCGGAGGTAACAGCAATTTTGTATCTGGGGAGATTAATGAGGGGCTCCCATTTCTGGGGCCAAAATTTTCATATTCACTGGGCACCGACCCAGTGCTTCCGTGCTAAATATTGTGTCATGTCCGCTGAAAGCCGGACCTGGGACGGACCTGGGCCTCCAGTTTCGGAAAGTCTCGAATATGAGACAGTGAAATGTGGTCACGAGTCCCGCGGGATCCAGACATGGGAATGGCTGCGCTGGCGAGAGCCACCAGCAATTGTAAAAGAGAGGTCCATCCTCTCGTCAAACAGGATATTACATAAGGCTCATGACCGCAAATGTTCAGTTAAAAAGTAAAGGTGGGTCTGAGTCTCAAGGGGCTCTTCGCCAAAACGAACTGATTGGCGGTGAACAAAATAACTCTTGGCTCTGACTCTGGTCTGCTTTGCAAAGCCTGGACTGACAGAGGAAAAAAAAAGGATGAATTTTCATTAGATGCTGTGATAGGTACACTTGACAAAAGACCAAGCATATTCATAAGAGACAAACCGATCTTCTCTTCAGAGAGGATGTTACATAAGGACTATGACCGCAATGGTTCAGTTGCAAATATCTCAGGTCTTGAGCATCAAGGGGCTTGGCGCCAAGACGAACCGATTGGCGGTAAACCGCCAGTCGTAAAGCAAGTCTGACTCTGACTTTGTCTCCGCCTACGTAGAAAGACTGACTCCTCCTTCATCGAAGAAGTGGCCCCATTTCGACACATGTCAAAGGAGAATAAAAATCTTGGACATTGCTCTCTATGAGACTAAAGCCAACAACGACGTGCTGGCGAAGGCCAGCAGCAATTTCACCGACCAACCTACAGTCAGTCTGGACTAGGAATTTATGAGTTAGGCCGCGCCATAGCTCAAGTGGTTAGTCGCTGGCTCCCCACTGCGGCGGCCCGGGTTCGATCCCGGGTCTGGTCAAGTGGATTTGTGGTGGACATAGTGGCGATGGGGCGGGGTTTTTCCGAGTACTTCGGTTTCCCCTGCCAATATTCATTCCACCAACTTCTCCATCATAATCAGCCGGGGCAGGTACAACAGGCCAATCAGTGGCCGCCGTGCCGAGTGGACCCAGATTGACTCCACCCCCAATAAGCGAATTTAAAAAAAGTTATGAGTTACTGCCATGGGTTATATGTGCGAGGATCGCCAGACACCAAGGACAGAAGCGGAGGACCGTGTTGGAAGTCGTTGCGTAGCAACGCCTAGTAAAGGTATAGAAGTCGTAGTGTGTACCATAGTGAACTGTAAAACTTGTAAATTGTCGATAGCGCCATAATTAATTGTAGTTACTATTTGTAGGACTCCAATAATTCCAATTATCAATCCAAATTCCGTCTCTAGTTACTAAATACGTGACAACATAAATACAATTCGTCGAACCTTTCAGGTGCTAGAGAGACTCACGTACAGACAGATAGACAGACAGACAGACAGACGGCATTCGAAGAATCGGTTATTCGTTTTCAGCGGGGCTTTTGACATGTAAATCCGTCAAAAATTTTCACAATGGCAATAGTTCTCATACTGCTCATATGAGAAAGATCATTTTAAGGGGCTGGAATATGCACCTCCTCAATCGTTTCTAATTAACGCCACGATCAGGAATCTGTGGAGCGTTACCTCTGCGTCATCTACACAACATTACATCATACCCCTTTGAAATATTTAACCCTTTATCGAGTTTTACATATTAACAAATTTGTATCAGGAATGCAAATTTCATAGTCAGTACTTTTGATAAATGTTGCTGCGTAGGTGACGTTCTGTGCATACACAAGTTTATATACCGGAAGAGCCGGAGGGGGGGGATGAATTGATGCCCTGTACTTTTTTGCCTTGAAACTGGAGGCAGACTGTATCTCCGAAACATCGGAAATATTGCCTGAGTTCACACTGTGTAAACACACAAGAGTTGAACTAACACCAACATCGTTGAAATTCAAGATCAGCAACTTCACTTTCTTAACTTGAGGGTTGTTTCTTCTTTAAAGTTTCAAAGCCACAAGCCGGTAGGTCGCGAGTTCTATTCCCGATGAGGTCATAGGATTTTTCAATTGACCAACTCCTTCCAGCTGCAATATGGCCCTGGGGCCGACTCAGCGGCTAGCAGATATGAGTACGAGGAATTTTCCTGGGGTTAAAAGGCGACCGGCGCGTAAGGCTGACAAACTCACCGCCATCTGTGAATCGATTATCTAGAAAACGTGGGAGCCTCGACGTCTCACAACCCTATCCTTTTACACGGATAGCTTTTTGTATATTATCCTAACGAGTACAGCAGTCATATCCATTTTTTATTTTCCTTTTTTGCTTTTATTAAAGAATTGAGACATATTCGTGCTGAGGAAAATGTATGTCTGTGTACTGAGCGGAGCTGATACAGCTGACGTATTTCAGTGAGACATGACGCCAATACTACGCATCTCTGCAAGTTGTATTCGTCTTTGTGCTTCTAGACTCAGTGTGTTAAACAAACGGACGCGGAGAGCGCGCGGTCACTGTTGGGAAAGATTCCAGCGCCATTCTATGTAATCTTAACGACGACTTCTTCTAATAATTTACTGCGAATAGTGAAAGGAGTTTCACAAGGCATGAACTGATGCGTACTATAAGGTCTTTCTTAGTGGAGGCTGCCATGGTCACGTCACCGTGGTAAAACCACTACAACAAATAATTAAGTTACATACAAAATATTTAAACACGTGTGTGTTGGAGGACGCGCATCGGTCAGTCGGAGACGTACGCCTGGAGAACCTGCGACGTTCCTTGCTGTAGTGTAAAGATTTCTACAAAGTTATCCGCGACGCGGACAGTACGGCCATTACGTCTCAAGTGGAGAAAATGGCGGCCATCCAATTCGAGACAATCGAGTCACGGCAGTATAATCACTACATCTGGTGTCTAGAAAATGTAACTAATTTCGGAAAAAGGAATCATGGCGGTATATCCATTAATGTTGTGTGGAGGATATTTCACTGCCTACAGTAAATCCTCGATTTAGCAGATTTCGACTTTAATGGTCCAGATTCTTCGGTACTTCCCCATAACAGTCCAGTTGATATGTCGTATACATGTGTGCTCCGCCAGTCGTACTGCGAGCGTAAAGCGTTACTGGTACACAGATCGTAACATGTAAAGCTATTCCTATAATAAGACGTGGAGACCCATACGGTTGTCGGACGTCGAGGCTCCTACATTTTCTAGACAGTCGGCTCACAGATGGCGGTGAGGTTGTCGGCTTTACGCGACGGCCGGCCGCCCTTTAGCCCCAGGAAGATTCCTGGTACTCATTTCCGTTACAGGCTGAGTCGATCCCAGGGCCATATTGCGGCTGGAAGGATTAGGTAAATTGAATAAGAAATCCAATGACCTCATAGGGAATCGAACCCGCTACCTTCAAGCTTGTAGCATAGTGTCTCAACCAACAACGCTACTAAATTTGTCTTGTGCCATGTTTTACAATTTTTTTTCCATTAATACAACATGGACAAAAAAGGACAAACTTGAGTGTAAAACAAAAGTTACAATTGATTTAAAAATGAAAATANACGTTTATTCTGTGTTTGTGTCGTTCTGTGTGTAGGCAGAGACCTTGCGACAGGCTGATCCCCCGTCCAAAGAGTCCTAACAACTGTGTATAGATTAAGGAACTGAAAAATGCGGCCAGGTTCCACAAGGTCTGTAGAGCCATAGAGAGGAAGAAAGATAGAATCAAGATGGTATAATCATTACCGTGCAGTTTATGGAGAGCGATGTATGAGAGCGTAACCATGAAACCTGCCTGTATCTAATTCCAGGCGAATGTGTCGAGAGATATATCCAGTGGTTACCGCGGACCTTCGAATCATGAAAGTTCAACCTTCCCCTGACTTGAAGAAGAAATGACTTCGATTTACAGTAGATACAGTCATGGAGATGTGATCATTGTAACGGGTATGTAAGAAAAGCGTGCATATTCAGATAGGCCGTGTCATAGCTCAAACGGTTAGTCGCTGGCTTCCCACCGCAGCGGCCAGGGTTCGAGACCGTGTCTGTTATTGTGGGATTTGTGGTGGACAAAGTGGCCCTGGGAACGTTTCTTCCAAGTACTGCGGTTTCTCCTGCCAATCTTCATTCCACCAATTGCTCCACAGTCATCATCATCATCTATCGTCTGAGGCCGGTACAACAAGCCAGTAGTGGCCGCAGTACCAAGTGGACTCAGTCTCGCCCCACTAAGAATAATAAACATGATGATAATAATAACAATAATTTGTATTCAAACAGATCAGTCATGACGACATTTGGTGTGGACGTAATGCGTTACCTTATTCCAGAAAACAAACCGTGGCCGATTATATTGAGGTAACGATAAAGGAATCCCTAATTTTAATTATATTGGCAGGTATTGGAGTGCGAGTACAGACCGGTTTTGGATTGAAAACTCGGTTTATTGTACACTTTGATATAAAAGGCGCGAGTACATTTTACAGTTCACTGTTACATACACACTTATGTTCACTGTCACGTATTCTCTAGCCGTTGCTCGGTAGCGGCTTCCAATATCGAGCGTTCCCTTTCCTCTGGGTTCCCGAACGGTCCCCGTCCCCAGTTACAGGCTTCTCACAGCAAGAGCTCAGAACAGCCGAACCTCAGTAGTTCTCTAACTAACTCACTAACTCACCAACCAACCAACTCACTCCACTGTTTAACCGCCGTCACGTTCTCCTACACGTTCGGCGTCACTTTTAACTGGCTTCTCCTTTGAGGCTTCAGGCCCCACAAGTTTGCAGCCATCTTTAACCGCCCTACCTGGTGTCGCTGCTGCTGAAGTTGCTAGGCTGTGGCTGATTTCGGCTTGACCAGGCTCCACCGCTTCTTCCGGCTCCACCGCTTCTTCCTTACGTCGAGATTACAGGGGGTTTGAATTTCAGGATGGGACCTGATGGTATGGGCGCCAGCATACAGCTAGAGACTGTTTGCGACTCATTGTAAAGGGGGAGGGGGAGGCGTGAGTAGGTGAAAGCTGGCGATGGGTTTAACTAGCTAGTGGCGATGAGTCTCCCCTCAGGTCGGCTACGGGTCAGGCTCGGACAAGTGAGGGTGAAGCACCTCTAACCAACACAATTCACTGGACCTTTACAACATTTTATTGCTCTTCTTAAAGGCCCTCGGCTGTATAAATTCACACAATTTGATGTAGTTTCTGTTTAGAAGCAGCTGGTGTCACACTTGCACAAATTGCACTCGATAAGCTCGACTTACAACCGTCCGCTTAGGGATTAAGCCAAATCTATATATGAGTCGTTATGAGCAAAATTTTGTACTTAGAAATTTCCTTTAGCGCGTGTGATGCTGGGTTTGCCTCCGCCAAGTTCTAAAGTTGATAGACGACTAAAAATCTTAGACTGGACTCTCTGCCGAGCCAGAGGTCCTAACTGCGTTGTATCCGCCTATTCTCCTCTCCTCCTCATTTCTCGGATAGGCTGATTCAAATAAGAGGAGTTGGCTTAATTTTGGTTCCGGCCAATGACCGATTGTTTTTAAGGGACTTTCGCCCCAAAAGACCAAACAGCGGAATTGACAGCGATGCAACTCATGAGGGATCGCTAATGATCTCCTGGCACTCCAACTTTTGACTTACGACTGGTAGAAACTGTCACTTCTCGAATTCTCAAAGTGGCTTGCCGCTGTAAGTCAAATTCTCAATTTCTAAAGAAACTCAGTGGGGTTCCTTGAAGTATCATTTCTGCACTTCTGGAAAATAACACCAGATGCTTGGACGCAAGGACTAGCAGATGTCCTTGTCCGCGCAAGCTTGGTCTATCTGCTCATCGCCTACTCCTTGTTCTGACTGTGCCTTAAACCTTTGTTTCTTCATAATTCTTGTTGTCTACCCTATCAGCTACTGAACTAAAAAAAGGGGAGGGGAAGGATTTCAATGGTGCGGTTACCACTGACTGACTGACTGACTGACTGACTCCTCGCTTGTCCTGCCTCTAACATCTTAGCACGGACCACATAGAAAACATCGTTGTGTCCTATTGTTGCAAACATGCAACGGGCATTGTACAGTTGCTTGCCTCGTGGTTGTTGCCCAGCAACAGGTCACTATACCTGAATATAATCAACAGCCACTCAATGAGAGCATACTTGGGGGTGGAGGTATATAGCCACCATTCTAAAACTCGTCACCAGATGTAGATGAGTTGTCAGCTTCACGCACCTGCCCCTTTACGCCAGGGGATATAGCTCCCGGTAGCCTTTGGTTAGGAGGCTCGGTGGGCCCCAGAGCCGGTCTGGACTATATGGAGAAGCAAAAATCTCTTACCCTTGCCGGGAATCTAACCTCGTTCATCCAGCCCGTAGGTAAACCGACTGAGCTATCAAAGCTCCTCTGATACATATAAAGGCAAAGAGGTAAAGTTGTCCTTATGCTTAACTAATTAAGCACTAAGCCATGAAGGCGTATGGAGGAGTGGATGTATAGATCCACATTTTCTTGACCTCGGCACTAGCTGGAATTAGCTTCACGCCCCTGACGCTTTAACCCAGTGGAAAGAGCCCCCAGTACCATTGGAGAGGAGGTTGGGTGGACCCCAGAGCCAGTCAGGACGACGTGGAGAAGAGAAAATTCTTGACTCTACCGGAACTCGAACTGCGACCCCTAGGTCGTCCAGCCCGCAACCAGTCGCTATACCCACTACGGTATCCCGGCTCATCTGTTACATACAGCAAGGAAGACACTTCGCCACGAAATTTTTGGACATGTTAGTTGTGCATCGAATAAGCTGAGTGCTACGTCCGTCACTCTAACAATGTCACAAGTTTCCTCATGTCATGTCTTTCATGGCACTTTCGGATGGAATGTGCTGTAGCATTTTGACGCGTTGCTAAGTAATGGCTCTGTAAACAACGCCCGTTGCTAGACAACAGGTTCCTAACACACGAATTGACTTATTTGGAAGCGGTGTTTTTATGCAGTCCGTGCGACAGCTGCATAACGCAACAATAGAAAAACTGTTAGAAGCCGTGTTTTCTATTTATTAGCAGGGCAGGTCTAGAATTCAAGTAAGTTGGAGCCAGTCAGAAGAATAAGAGGTTGATGTGAGATGGCCACCAGCCTGATTGTTATGTGGGAGGCAGTCGCCGGCCAGTAAGGGAGTGAACACGAAAACTGCGGAAGCTACGGCGTTGGAAGCCGTTACCAGGCGACAACCGGTGAAGATACAGCAGACTGAGAAGACTTAGTGCGTAAAGTAAGTAAAAGTATCCCTGTAACAGGCAGGGGAGGCCCATAGGCTTGTGAGATGTTGAGGTTCCCACATTTTCTAGATAATCGGCTCATAGATGGCGGCAAGTTTGTCAGCCCTAAGCGCCGGCCGCCCTTTACCCCCAAGAACATTTCTGTTACTCATTTCTGTTAGAGGCTGAGATGACCCCAGGGCCATAGTGCGGCTGGAAGGATTAGGTTAATTGAAAAAATCTAGTGACCTCATCGGGACTTGAACCCTTGACCTTCCGGCTTGTAGCACAGTTCCTCAACCAACTGCACTACCGCGTGCCCCCTATCAATACTAGGGAAGGTTTCAAAATTTACATCGGTAGAAAATGAAGTGTAGGCCTGTGACGGTATACAACTATAAATCTAGTTATCAGTGAACTGCATAAAGTTGCAGTATCTGAGGCCATATCACAACCTTCGGCTACTGCATTTGGTCGAGATATGACAGAGAAATCCATCTCTCTTGTTAATCAGTGAATTGTTTAATGCCTATCACGATACTCATTTTCCAGGTTTAGCATCTTTGTCAAAGAGCATAATACGTATATCCAGGGATATAACGCAGTGTATCATAGTCCGTTGAGTGTCAGTCGAAATTTTGGAGGAACGTGAATTTTTGCTTGGCTTTCCCTTTGACCCTGAAGATGGAGGTGACATGTTCGTCATAAACGTCGGTTGACATTCATCGTACTTCACGGCGTTATGTCCCTGGAGATATATACTCTTCAAAACCACTGCTTTGAGAACCTCAAGTCCTATAATCTGTGTCAGAAATTTGTGGGGTTTTTTTACAGGCAAACTTTTCCTAAAATATTTCCCCTTGATAGCAGCACCGCTTGACATATATCATTAATCTATGAAGTTTAGTATATTAATTACACAAAATCTGTAAAACTTTTGCTGCAGTCGGTGTTCTCTCGCTAAAGACTCAATTTCGGATCGATGCAAAAGCCTATCTACGTGTGGTTACTGCTCCTTTGTTTCCTCTTAAGATTTCCGAACTAACGTGGAGAACGCATATAAAGCTAAGAGAAGACAACTAGAGCGCAAAACCTGAAATATGAATTGGCTAATCGACAAAAAATGACAGCTATCTCTTGAAAACAAAATAAACCTATACAAAACGATAATAAAACCAGTCTGGACCTACGGGATAGAGTTATGGGGAGGCAGCAAACCTTCCAACACAAAAATTCCCCAAACGTTGCAATCCAAAACGCTAAGAAAACTAGATAATGCTCCCTGGCACGTATCAAACGCTACCTTACACAATGATCTAAGCATACCAAATGTAACAGAAGTCATCAGAGCCTACGCGGGGAAACACAAAAAGCGGACCACTCAAAATGACAACCAAGTAATAAGAAACCTCTTCAACCAACCAGCAATAGAAAGAAGATTAAATAGAATGTGGCCAGAGGATCTCATTAGATAAGCACCAGAGAATCATCGGAGGATGATACCTGCTTTAATATTACATACACCCATCCCTTTTACTAATTACTCTATTTATGTATATTGAGTAGATTGTAAAAATAAAATAAAAAAATAAAAAAAAATTCCGAAGTAGTTCTACAAAACTGTTGAAATCAACTCCGGCTCTTTTTTTTTTCACTGGCTCAACAGGCTCCTTTGGGCCCTGGCCTCTGATTTTTCGGTTTCATGATCATTTTACAGACAGTAGGACTCCTTGGACGAGTGGTTAGCTTGTCGCAAGGCCTCTGCGTAAACAAGAATAATATAATATACATAATAATATACATACCAAACATCCATGCCCTGAGTGGGATTCGAATCCACGATCCCAGCTTCCGAGCGAATGCAGTGCATGCCGTAGGCCGCTCGGCTACCGTGACCAGCGTCTCTCTGTCACTGTCTCTGTTAATTATGCCGAGATAATGGAATTGCTCACTTATCCAAAAATATTATGTGAAAGAGTATTTGCTCTTTTACGCTTTCTTCCCATGAATGTAATTAAAGTTGTTTGGAGGCGCAAATGTTCGTAGAGTATCCCAGTGTACACGTATATGATTCTCTTGAGATGTCCTTGTGTGAAGGTAACTGAACGTCATTGTCAGAAAATGTGATATTCATGTACAAATATTTAGACTGTTCTTTGCACCGTTGTAAAGGCATTTTTATACGAATAATAGTCACGCGTTTGTGTGGTCGTGACTAATAATAACGGATTTTGGATTGGATGGTTGGATTTATTAACACCTTGTACAATCTCTCATAATCACAATAACCTACAATAACTCACAATAAATGACTGCCTAGGACTCGCTTCAGTCTGACTGGGCTACGGCTGTCTTGTCTTCTAGTCTGTCTTCAGCTGTCTTATACTGATCTAAACTCGGAGTCAGAATTGCTTTACGACTGGCGGGTTACCGCCAATCAGTTCGTATTGGCGACAAACCCCTTGAGACTCACGACCAGTAATTTTATCTTCCAGCTGAACATTTGCGGTTATGGCCATGATGTAACATTTTCTCTGACGAGAGAGGTCCTCGCCAGTGCAGTCATTCTCAGGTCCAAATCCCGTGGCAATCACCACCATATTTTTTTTCCTTTGGAGCTACAGCCCCAATTTGGGCCTAGGCCTACCACCGTGAAACTCTCCGTTTCACTTCGGTTTACTAGATCTTATACATTCGGTAGGACTCCTTGGGCGAGTGATCAGCTCATTGCAAGGCCTCTACCTGTACACAAACACAGAAAAACGCACACAAACATCCATGTCCTGAGTGGGATTCGAACCCACGATCCCGGCTTCCGAGCGAGCGAAGACAGTACATGCCTTAGACCGCTCGGCTACCGTGACCGGCACCACCATATTTTACTGTCTCAAATTCGAGACTTCCTTCTCGTCGCCCCCTACGACTCGAAGGGCTACGGTGGAAGTATTCGACCCCGCGCCCCCACGGGGGGTATCTCAACTCAATTTTGTTCTCCTCATATATATATATATATTTTTATATTCCCCCCCCTTGGCACTACAGCCCCAGTGGGCCTAGGCCTACCTCCATGAACTTCTCCGTTCACTTCGGTTTTTCTAGATCTTACACATTCGGTAGGACTCCTTGTGCGGGTGATCAGCTCGTCGCAAGGTCTCTACCTGTACACAAACACAGAAAAACGCACACACACAAACTAAACATCCATGCCCTGAGTGGGATTCGAACACACGATCCTGATTTCCAATCGAGCAAAGACAGTACATGCCTTAGACCGCTCAGCTACCGTGACCGGCTTAAACACAATTTAACGTCACGTATTCTGGACGATGACCGTGTTTTTCCAAAGGGGGGAAATCATAATCTGTGCTTACATGCGTACTGCTAAAACTTAGTGTATATACACATATATACACTATATTACTTGGAGTATAAGACTCCTTCGAATTTAAGACGCATCCAGTTTTTCAATGTGGGGTTTAGGAAAAAAGTTAGAAAGATGCACATTCCTCGAATTTAAGACGTACCTCAATTTTTCAACAGGAAAACGTACTCTGTAAAATGTGCCTCTTATATTCGATGTAATACGCACACACAAACGAACAACACTCGTTATGAGGCTGTGGTTGATGGGCGTTTCATCACTTCGCCCTCCATTTTCAGTGCGCATTTTGTTTGTACTTCTCTCATTGCGTAAACTTTTCAAACATGATCCGCCACAATTCATTTCGGTCAAAATTCTCGAAAGCCGTTTCGTACACTGCAATTGCAATGCATGTTGGGAGACAGAGCTCCCTCCGCTTTTCAACCATCTCGGTCACAATGGCTCCACACACGAGAGGCAGTTTTTAAGCCATTTGTTCTGTCAATATTAACGTTCAACACTGATTTGACTGTTCAGCATTCTTGTACGTCGCGAATTTAACAAACGCATTCGTTGTTAGCTATATTGCTTTTAAGACGCACAAGTGCATCTAATCTCCAGTCTTCTAATCCGAGCCTGGGCTACGAGTAGGGGGCGTAACGGATGCCTCTTCATAATGCTGCTTCTCATGAAGGCACGTCTTGTTAATGCCAGATAATTTCGCTCTGCAAGGCACAGAGGTGTCTTCTGTGCTAAATCTGCAGCCTCCCAACGCCTATCGACACGAATTCTGATCTGTGCTCTTCCCCACAGCTTCATGCATTGACCAGCGCCATTTTAAAGGTTCACCAATATCCGATTGGCCACGGCCAAAGGAGTGGATCCAAATACTTAACTTCTGGCCAGCAAATGCTCAAAGAGGATTTCTGCCCACAAACTTCTACCAAAAGGAGGAGACACTATAGCGTGGTGAAGTCTATTCACGCGACATAATTATTGGTTCCGTCACAGTAATCCACGTATACAATTTATATATTATTTTTCAATATGTTTCGGCATTTTATGGTCATCTTCAGGTAAAATATTTACACTCACTCTCTACTTTTCTGATCTTTTTCCCTATATTGGTCAATGTATACAACTGGGGAGGTCAATGTCTATGCCAACGTATAAAAGCATATGCAAAACATTAAACTGTTAAAGTACTATATTATTAAAAAGTTAAATTTCATGTGGTGTTATTAAATAATGTTATTTGTAGATCGCTGCAGAAATGCCGTCTCCTCAGTGACAACATATAAAATTATACATTAAAATATTACGCTATTAAATGTTTTTATTGTAGATTATGTTATTAAATGGCGGCGGGTTTTGGATCACAGATCGTAGCAGCAAAGTAGAGACTGAGTGTAAATGTTGTGACACTCAGCCCCATTTCTAGCCAACGACAGCGAAATAAGCAACTATACAACAGCTGTGGCTAAGTAATGGACGGTAAAAGGCAACAGAGAAATGGTGTTTTCTGCGCCGCCCGTGCCGATGGATACACATGCAACAATGGAATAACTCGTGCAACCACTAAATTACAGTTGCACTCCAAGAGAGGAACGGTATTTTCCGAGCTGTGTGTGCCGAGGTGATATAAACAAGACAGTGAGGAATTAGTTAACGTAGGGTTGCTTCATGAGTGAAAGAGTTAGATGACCGCTGGGCTTCAGTTGTGATGAGCTGCTGGTAGCTGAGACATGGGGACAGTTCGAGAACCCAGAGGAAAATGAACGTCCGCCGTAGGAAACCGTTACCAGAAGACTGGTGAAGACTGTAAGGCCGGGGCACACCAAGGAAACTGGCAACCGCAACGCAACCGAGATTCCCGGGAATTGCTATGAGCCTGAGTTGAATACATGTTAGTGAATGGCGCAGCGTAAATTGAGGAAATGGCAACGCAACTCGCGGGGAGACCAAGAACCTCAATTTCCACGCAACGGAGCATGCCAGTCTTCACACGATTGAGTTGTCGCGGGGATTCCTAGAAATCAGCTGTTCTGTAACGCCCTGCAGCGATTCATTTGTTTGTTAAGATGGCAGGAAGAGTGGACGAAGCTGCTAAATTGTTCTTGTGCAGTTAATTCAGCAAGAGCTTGGCGTGTATGAGATACGCCGTCCAAACTATGTCAGGCAGGACAAAGTAGATTTGGCTTGGGGAAAATTTTTTCATGACAGGAAGGAATCTGGTATGTGTGTGTGTGTGTGTGTGTGTGTATATATATATATATATATAACCACAACTTATAACAGGATCAAAATACAGATTAAGTCTGCTAAAACTGCAAACAGCTACTACAATATTACAATATGACCCGTGCTTTTTGATACAAGTCAGCAGCTGGGTTAGCCTCTTCCTTTACAATCATCAGCTGGATTCAATT
Source organism: Cryptotermes secundus (assembly GCF_002891405.2). Taxonomy (NCBI): domain Eukaryota; kingdom Metazoa; phylum Arthropoda; class Insecta; order Blattodea; family Kalotermitidae; genus Cryptotermes; species Cryptotermes secundus. The sequence goes on from NW_019744119.1 coordinate 413,870, forward strand.
AATATAACTCCACTGAGAGAGAATTGCTCCTGCTCGTGTTAAGGAATAATCAGCCAGCTGATTTCGCGGGCGCTGTACCCTCGACAATCTCTGCCTCCCATCATCATAATCATTTTGATTATCATAAACAACGTAAAGAAAAAACGTCTAGCAGTTTTATTGTATTTGCTTAGATAACTGCAGAGTTTGTATATCAATAAAAAGATAACTTTTCCTTATCTCAGAGTAATCAGTAGTTTTCTTTTTTTCAGCTGGCACACTCGCTCACTCATGAACCTGAGCCCTTCTTGAGAAGCTGCCAAATGTACAGTTACTCAAGAGTTTCCTAGCATTTTATGGAACCCGAAAGTTTATTGCCATGTTCATAAGAGCCCTCCGTTGGTCCCTATCCTGAGCCAGATCAATCAAATTCATACCATCCCATCATATTTCTCTAAGATCCATTTTAATATTGTGCACCTCCCTACACGTTGGTCTTCCCAGTGTTCTCCTTCCTTCTGGCTTTCCCACCAATATCCTATATGCATTCCTCTTCTCCCCCATTCGTGCTACATGCCCTGCCCACTTCATCCTCCTTGACTTCATCATTCTAATTATACTTTAAGACGAGTTCAAGTTATCAAGCTCCTCAGTATGCAGTTTTCTCCCATCTCCTGTCACTTCATCCCTCTTCGGTCCAAATATTCTCAACACCCTGTGTTGGTGTCATGTCATTGTTCTGAATGTTCACGCCCCAACAGAAAATAAAACGGATGATATAAAGGACAAGTATTAGGACGTGTATTAGATGAATTCCCGAAGTACCCTATGAAAATATTGTTAGGAGATTTCAATGCCAAAGTAGGGAGGGAAGACATTTTCAAACCAACGATTGGGAATGAGAGTTTGCATGAAATTAGTAATGATAATGGAGTTAGAGTAGTAAACTNCCTGAAGAAACATAAGCCACTATTCGATGGAGGATGCTCAAAATTATTAGACCAAAGAAAAGAAGCCAAATTGCAATGGTTACAGGGTTCAAGTGAGTTAAGTGGGGATAATCTGAACAATGTAAGACGCGAAACCAGCAGGCATTTCAGGAAAAAAAGAGGGAATAGCTGAAAGACAAAATTTATGAGCTTGCAATGAACAGTAAGAACAAGAACGTTAGTGACCTGTATAGAGGAATAAATGACTTTAAGAGGGGTTACCCGCCTAGCAGTAACTTAGTGAAGGATGAGAATGGTGATCTGCTTGCAGATTTCCACAACATTTTGAATAGGTGGAGGAACTACTTCTCTCAGTTATTGAATGTTTACATAGGGTCAGTGATGTTAGGCAGGCAGAAATGCATACAGCTGAGCCGTTATTACCTGGTCCTAGCCCTTTTGAGGTTGAACTTGCTATTGCAAAATTGAAACGGTATGAATTGCCAGGTAGTAATTAAATTCTGGCAGAACTTATTTCATGCAGGAGGCGAAATATTACGTTCTAAGATCCATAAGTCAATTACGTCTATTTGGCATAAGGAAAAATTGCCTGATCAGTGGAAGGAGTCTATTATTGTACCAGCTTACAAGAAGGGTGATAAAACTGACTGCAGTAATTATCGGGGGATATCACTGGTATCAACTTAATATAAAATTTTGTCCAATATTCTTCTCTCAATGTTAAGTCAGTACATGGATAAAATTATTGGGGATCATCAGTGTGGATTTCGACGTAACAGACCAATTACAGATCAGATCTTTTGCATTTGTCAGATATTGGAGAAAAAATGGGAGTACGCTGAGACAGTACGTCAGCTATTCATAGACTTCAAGAAACCCTATGATTCAGTTAGGATGGAAGTATTGCACAATATTCTAATAGAGTTTGGGGTACCTATGAAACTGGTTAGTCTGATTAAAATGTGTTTAAATGAATCGTACAGTAAAGTCCGTATAGGTAAATATATGTCTGATAAATTTCCTATCCAAAATGGTCTAAAATAAGGAGAAGCTTTATCGCCACTATTTCTTGAGGCGGAAGTCAGCAGAGAAAACTGCGTTTATGGTGAGATTCAACACTCAATCGAAAGGAAATGGCCTGACGTTCACAGGTGCACTTTTCAGAACATTATTCTGAGCGCGCAGTTTTATCGGGCACTTTGTGTTTCTAGTGGCAAAATCAGAAATCCAAACGGTGGGGTGTTTCATGATATCATGGACACAAGTTGGTAACCAGCACTGAAGTGCATTAGTGTGGTATTCTAATTTTCTTAAGTGTTTGGTATTCCACTTTTTTGTTTTACTGAGCACTGTGTTCATTTGTAGATCTTCATGTGTCCTGTGGTTGCTGAGGCACCAAGGTGCGTTCAGAATGGATCGGAGTCTTGGAGTTTTCACTCTAGGGCGCAATTTTCAAAGCTTGCCTTTTTCTGAGAAAGCAACGTAAGTCACAAGACATGAAAAAAGAACCTATATTACAAATGGGGTCTGACAAAATGTTACTGAGACATGTATATGAAAAACCCATCAAAGTCAGATTTCCTGACAGGAGTGAATGGGAAGACGGGTTTCGGCCCGATAGAAAAGGGGAACTGATCAGGTATACAGATGGTTCCAAGATAAATAAGGGCACTGGAGCTGGTGTGTACTGCTATGGCACGAGGCAGAAACCTAGTTTCAGCTTTGGGCAGTACACGACAGTATTCCAGGCAGACGTATATGTCATTATGGCATGTATTATGGAGAATTTAGATAGAAACTATAGAAATAGGAACATTACATTCTATCTGACAGCCAGGCTGCACTTAAAGTGCTTGACAAACGCCAGATCAGCTCAAAATTGGTCTGGGATTGCCACCAAACCCTTATGGAACTGGCCAAACATAACAGGGTACAACTGATATGGGTGCCGGGGCATGAGGGTATTGCTGGAAATGAAACAGCAGACAAATTGGCTAAGACTGGAGCTGAACATCCCTTCATATGACCTGAACCAGCCTGTGGCATCTCTATAGGAGTTGCCAGAAAGGCAAGCAGGGACTGGACAAATATGAAGCACAAGAAATACTGGGAATCCTTGACTGGACTCAGGCAAGCAAAGGGACTCATATGAGGACCCTCTACTAAAAGAGCGAAGGAACTGTTGAAGTTAAACAGGAACCAGCTACGATGGGTGGTAGGACTACTTCCAGGACAATGTCACCTTAAAGAACACCTCTTAAACTTGGACTAAGTAATAGTACCACTTGTGAGAGGTGTCAAGAAGAAAAGGAAACAGCCACACATATCCTGTGCGAATGTGAGGCCTTAGCTTACTTAAGATTTCGTCACTTTGATCAATATTTTATGGAACCAAGTGACTATTTCGACGTCTCCACGTACAAAATCCTACGCTTCACTCGACGTGCAGGATTGCTGAAGGGATAATCAGAAGGGGAGGCACAATAGATCACTGTGGTCGCGGTGCAAGGGCCAAGAATGCCCGCCCCTTATACATTCATGTATTCATTCATTCAAGCTTAGGTTTCTGTGTGTCCCTCTTTTCAATTTATGAAGATGTTAACTGATTTTCAGGAAACTTTTAATAACGTTGTAAAGTTGTAGTACTTAGAGCTGACAGTCCTCCGACGCGGAGTAGGAGAAGTATTGGTTGTGGCGGGGAGAGCTCCAGCATGGTGATGGCAGTTTAGTCTCGTTGATGTTCACACATCCGATGTTAAGTTTTTAGTGACGAATGGAAGTCTATTATGCACTATACACTATTATACACTTTTCACTGTTATATACATGAAGAGTTTATTTACATATTACACGGGTCTATTCTAAAGGGGCAACACCGGCAATGTCCACATAGATATCATCTCCACATACCTGTCCTTCCTCGTCACCACCAGATGAATCGGAGCTATCATCAGAACTGTTATCACTATCACCGCCAACATGGAAGACGAACTCCCGTCCTGCGTCCAAAAGGCCTTCCCGTGCCATTAATTGTTGCTCAATGTTCCTTACATGCTGGCACCTACGTTGCCATTCTTCTGCAGTTATGGAAGCCAATTTTTGGTCTGCCCGTTTAATGACGCCATCCATCTTAAATGTGGTACTGTTTTGAGCAACCCAATTTTTTACGGTGGCCCATATTAACTCAGTTGGGTTGAGTTCTGGGTGATACGGAGGGAGTTGTAAAATATTGTGATTGTGTCTGCAAAGAATACATCTATTCTATAGGAAAGGTATTTCAGTTTGAGTGGTAGGATCATATTACGAGATATGTCTGGATTCCACAATGATGAAAAATCAGTGTTATTGAAGGTAATAGGTGGAAGGTGACATTTTAGCCAGGATATCACAAAATCTCTTCTTGAATTTGAGTTAGGAGCTCTGTTTAGTTGTACATTATGCTAGGGAGCATTATCAATGACAAGGACAGAATTTTGGGGAAGGTTAGGAATAAATCACCCCTTTAACCATTTTCATAATTGGTGTAGTTCATGTCACTGTGGTAGTCTCCTGTTGTTGTTTTTTTTTTTTGTGGGATTTGAAGCGGACATAGGCATTAGGGATGAAACCTTGCTCTCCCACTGCATGGATAACAATGAACCGCTGGCCTTTGGACACAGGGGAAAATAATCCCTGGATGGATCCATCACTCCATGCATATGGGGTGGTGTACGATGTATGAATATAGGTATCATCCATGTAGATGATTGGGCGGCCCACTTCCCTATATTCTTTAATTTGCCGCAAATACTGAAGACGTTTGGCTCTGATATTATGTCGTTCCACCAGTATCTGCCGATTATTTTTTGTTTTCTTCCAGCGGAACCCCGGTTTCAAAATAATTTTCTTTAATGTGGAGATGCATCCCTGAAAATCTAACGTTTTCTTCATCTTTTCGTGATTTTTTTTTCAGGGTAGGTCTCCGTCTTTCGACTATGTAGAAGTCATTAATTGTTCTTCGCATCACAGACTCGTTAAAGTCGTCCAAAGTGGCTAGTGGAGATTTCCTAGGTCTTTCTTTATGAGGTGTCGAAAAGGAAGTGGAAGCCCCAGATTAGATATTTTTGTTTCTCTTATTATTCTTCTGACACTACTTTCCGAAAACACCTGTTGAATTTGCTACTTCCACTCCTATGTTCTTCACTGTAATTGTTGGCCCAGCCTCTTTCATATACTTATATACATTACAAACAATTTCTCTTGATTGTGAATGCTACACTTTTCCACTCAATTTACTTTATGTTAAAGGAGTAGGAAAAATGTACAAATATAAATAAACAAAAAAGAAATTCAACGAATAAAAATAAATAATAAAATAAAATATTAATACAGTAATTAGAGAATAATACACTCAAACACGACTCGAAAAGTCAAAACTTTTTAACTTGACTGTACAATGAAGAATGCTCTTGAGACGTCTGCNAGGTGTCGAAAAGGAAGTGGAAGCCCCAGATTAGATATTTTTTTTTCTCTTATTATTCTTCTGACACTACTTTCCGAAAACACCTGTTGAATTTGCTACTTCCACTCCTATGTTCTTCACTGTAATTGTTGGCCCAGCCTCTTTCATATACTTATATACATTACAAACAATTTCTCTTGATTGTGAATGCTACACTTTTCCACTCAATTTACTTTATGTTAAAGGAGTAGGAAAAATGTACAAATATAAATAAACAAAAAAGAAATTCAACGAATAAAAATAAATAATAAAATAAAATATTAATACAGTAATTAGAGAATAATACACTCAAACACGACTCGAAAAGTCAAAACTTTTTAACTTGACTGTACAATGAAGAATGCTCTTGAGACGTCTGCTCGCACTGAATGCAGACGAATGGACCTGCCCATCCGCTGCGCAGCTTTCCCCGGACTGTCACTTCTAAATACTAGAACTTTACCAGCTTTCTTCTATTTATTTCCTGAAGTCAACAATCACGGCGGAGCGGGACAACCGAACTTGTGACGTAGGAGCGATACTGGCGCCGTATAATATAGGCTTCCGATATGATTCATGCCAACAGCTCTTCAAAATAAACAGGTCTATGCTTTTCTTCCGGTTCCGGGGCTTCAGTAGAGTGCAATAGAACTGCGTGAGGGCCATGGAGAAATTCTCTGTAGCTTGCGTGTTTATGCTTGTAATTAATGAGATACTGACGCAAGAAATGTGGTACAGAATTGCATTATAAACGCATCTACACATTACGTATTAAACATTGTGACATGATTCCTGAACACCGGAATGGCGGAACCAGAGTAAATACTCATTGCTATGCAACGACGCGGTAACAGGTTCCCGCGGAAATGAACACTCACGCAATAATATAACTTCCGTTTTTATGCAACGGCGAGGTAAACACGCCTCTACAACAAGAGAGGAATTGTTAAGAAACAGTGTTTTCTGTTGGGACCCCCCGGGGCTATTTAAGAAGGATCTCAGGCCAGCTGGAACAGAATTTCGGGAGTCTCTTGAGGCGTCAGTCGAAGAGCATGGAGAAGAGAATACTTAGTGTGTCACATAGTGGTTTGTGAAGTGTAGTAACAAGTTGTATACGTGTGCAATAAATACGGTCATCAGTCTAAAAACCCGTCTATAAATCACGCTCACCTCCAAATACGTGACTGTATTGTTTATAAGTCAGCAATTAACAATCGTGGCGAATGTGCAGAAGTTTTGAGGTTATGTCCGACAATTTTACCATTAAGAAGTTCACAGAAATAAAATTAAAATAAGAATGGTAAAACCAATATGTCCGCGAAATTATAAACATGTGCAACAGGAAAGAAACCTATATGAGCTCAGCTCGAAACTGCTTGTTTCATATCTCGTCATCTCTTCAGGGCTTGACTGAGAATGGAAGTCTTGCAGGTGCCAAGCATTTAGATAACGAATTATGCTTCACAAGGGACCCATTTCTTGTTGGATATAAAGTGACTGAAGGCAGCAAGAGACGCTGAATTGTACCCACACTTCACATTCTCAGCTTACATACGCAAGCACAGACTGCAGCCTTGAAACGAAGAACAAGGAGGAAGAATTCATATTAAAGCCACGATTGTAGCTAGGTTATGTCTGTGAGAAGTGAGGTGTTGCAGAAGTCCTGAAGTTAGAAGGGAAAGGAAGAAAGGAAGGAACAGAGATAGAGAAAAATAAAAAAGGAAGTAAGAATGAAGAACAAAAATAAGAAAGAAGAAGAAATGATTTAAAGAACTAACCGTTTACTTTCTTTTCACTCCATACTGAGTATTTGACACGACACGGACTGCATAGAAAACACCGCGTACAACAGTTATTCTATTGTTAAGTGTGTAATAGTTACCGCGGGAATGTGTTTATTGAGCCATTGCCTAAGGACGATACGGAACACACACATATGGCCAGCAAGGTGATCTCGTAAGCCTCGTTTTATCTCTTCAAAATAAGGAAAATAAGCTCAAAAGGAAGAAGAGTAAAGACAAGAAGGATAGAGAGAAAGAATGTAAGAAAGATATAAAAAGACAAATGGAAAGAGGAAGAAGGAAAAATGAAGACTGGAAGAAAGTGAAAGGAAAAGCAAGAAAGAAAAGAAAAAGATAGAAGGATAAATAAAATGGGAAAAGAAAAAAAGGTTAGGAAGCTAAGGAAAGAGAGAATTAACGTGAAAGAAACAAAGAAGACTAGAAAAAGAAACACATGTTGGTGTCTGTCTCAGTACGGACCGAATCTGTACGGCTGTGCGTAGGAGAACCCATAGCAATAGCAACATGCTAACAGATGGTTCCGTGTAACCGTACGCTCCAACACGATGCCCATGCTCCAAGTAGACTGATACGCTTATCAGCGGATAAGATATCAGGGTGGGGCCGTTGTCAGTAATCTTATCGCTGGAAGGAAGAGCCTTGGCTTCCTATCTGGGTGAGGTGACTATCCTTGTTAGATAAAGCACAGCAACTGCGTGTTATCCTGTCCATTTTCTATTGTTGTGAATCTCTGATTGACTCGCTGCCTACTTAACAGTGTTCTCATCAGCTCGGATGATCTCGGGGGCCGAATTAGGCATGCACTGAGTCGGGGATTTTGAAAATACAGCCACAATTCAAGAGGGTACGGAAATATACCCAATATTGCTAATAAAAATGTAAATTATTTTTTCAGTGAAAATAGTCTTAAACGGCTTTAATGTAACTTTGTAAGCAAACTTTCTGATTGATCCCCCTACAAAACTTGCTGCTCCCTGGAAAGGGTTGTGGCTGCGCCTCTACAGACTATAGTTGCGAGTGACTGAATGATATTGTCACAATTTAAGGGTAACTCTAGACGGGGTTCGGGTTGGTGACTCGATTTATTGCCCGCGTATACACTCACCACTCGTGACTTCACTTTACGGATCACTAACACACACAGACTAGTGTTCTCAATATATTGTGACATGTTGCGCAAAGGAGAACCCCCCCCCTCCAGCAGTGACGCGGCGGGTGAGTCAGCGCTCCCCTCCCCCTCCTCCGCACGGTAACGTAACGGTGACGCAACCGGATTGTTACGGTAGTAACAGCGGTTACTACCGCTTGCGTTGCTAGCAACACAGCGCCAGGCAACAAGGGTGCCTATTACGTGGCCGTATTGTCCGATCGAGGCTACATAAGGAGCAGCGAAGGCTATTCACAGTGAGTTGTACTGTGACAGTCGCCGAGTGCGTTACCAGCGAGTTCTCAGTTCGCAAGTTACGAGCTACAGACGCGGGTGCGATAACCAGTGATCACCAGTTATATTCGGAGTGTGTAATTCAGGGAGACTTGTATAGCTCCCGCGTTATTAATACGTGAAGACTCTTGAAGAGAGTGTTAAGAGATTTTGTTCTAGGGTTTGTAAAGTGTGGAAACTCGTAACATTGTTATAATTAATTGTAGCCGTTATTTGAAGATTGTTAAATAAACCAATTAACCATCTCTACGGCGTCTTCAGTAACGAAACTCGTTACAATAGTATAGTCTCCACTAGCCGTTTCCTGGCAACGGGTTTTAGCATAGGAACTATAAAAGTCTCACTGAATTACACATCCCAGACATCACACACGAACTCTTCTCTTCGCAGCCGCACTCTTGCAACTAACTCTTTTCTTCACAGCTTTCCGTACAGAATTAAACTATCAACTAAATTTGCCCCTTGCTTGTAACATCTCGGCACGGACCACAGAGAAAACACCGTTCTTGTATTGTTACTTTCGTGTCCTTTGCCGTAGGACCATTTTTACGGAATCGTTACACAGAAACGGCAGCAGGGCAGACCAGAGAAAACACCGTTCTTCTATTTTTGCGTGCATGTTGCGGGCGTTACCTAGCAACGCCCGCTGTTTACAGAGTCGCCGCTTAGCAGCGGGACTGTACGTCATGATACTGAATGGAAGGAAACGGCCGTGGCCTAATTTAGGTTGCTATTCCGAAAATTTAATGCAGAGACTATGAAAATCATGAAATCCTTATGTCAGGATGTCCGGTGTCTCAACCGAGATTCGAATAGGGCAGCTCCAAAGTGCAAGTCGGAAGCCTTATCGCGTGAGACACCCGTTCGGTCATTCATTTCTAATTGTCCGAAAGGCCTGAAGGATATGTGTGCTACAGTGCAGCAGGCCACAGTGGCCGTGCTGAGTCGCTCCCGTCCCGTTCCAACACGTGGATAGTGACTTCGAATCCCACTCGTGACATTGATGAATATCAACGTATCTGCTGTCGCATGTAGGCAGCGACCTTGCGATGGGCCAATCCCACGTCAAGGATCCATGGTCTCAGATGTTAATCCTGAATTGTAACAAGGCAGGAACCTGGCCCGTAAATAAGTTAGGTTTATTATTGCATTGGAATCAGGATCATTTCTTGTAACGAACCATCTACACTTACCCGAACAGTTTCTTTATAAAGTGACTACCTGGCGGCCCGGGTTCGATCCTGGGTGTGGTCAAGTGGGATTTGCGGTGGACAAAGTGGCGCTGGGGCGGGTTTTCTCCGAGTACTTCGGTTTCCCCTGCCAATCTTCATTCCACCAATTCTCCATCATAATAACCCGGGGCAGGCTACAGTAGGCCAATCAGTGGCCGTCGTGCCGAGTGGACCCAGTTGGACTCCACCTCCTGCTAACCGAATACAAGAAAAAATAAGTGACTACCTGCGGCGTATCGGTGTGTCAGCCATTTTGAGTGCCAGTAACCCAAAATGCTTTAACCGAACAAGAGCTGGCATGTGGTGAGACACGTAAAGTTCATTTCTTCATCTTCCAGCTGGAGTGTAACCTCGCAGAGTTAAATACATGAGAAGGAAATATTTCGAGGGAGGCGCATCGACCAGTACTTGATCAAGGGTTTTGGATAATCAGAACTAGTCAAGAACTGAAGGAATTATATAAAGACGCTGATGTGATGGCGGATGTTCGAAGGGGAAGATTTGGATGGTTTGGACATGTGATCAAAATGGGTCAAATTAGAATGGCTAAGAATGTTTGTTTACATTAAACCCGGAAAATACGAAGAAAAGTGGAAAGATACAGGCTGACATGGCTATAATATGTACAGAAGTGCTTATGAGAGATGTCAGTGAAGAGTCACAAGACAAAAGGTAAATAATACAGAAGAACGCGTAACTAAAAAAAAAATAGTAAAGCTATCCTTATGAGAGGCCGGGGAAGGCCGATACGGTTGTGAGACGTCGAGGCTCCCACATTTTCTAGACAATCGGCTTACATATGACGGCAGAGCGGCCTCCGTAGTCTAGGGGTAACGTTCCCACCTCATGACTCAAGGTACGCGGGTTCAGACCCGGCGGAGGTCGTGAAATTTTTAAGGGCGGAAAAATTCAGGGAACAAGTCCTCCGGGAGGGACTTTAAGCCATGTGTCCCGTGTCGTAGATTTACGGCACGTAAAAGATCCTCATGTCTCTAGGAGACCTCTGAGCAAAATTAGGTAAGTTTCCCGCCCAAGTAGTTTCCAGTGCCCCTGGTAGATGGGGGAAGTAGCGAGGTACCGAGGGCCGACCTCGTTGACTGAACGGGGCTGATAGCACGCACCAGTACCGGTAGGGCGACTGGTAGAATATCAAAGGGGGACGTACAATAGACTATTAGTCGCGGTGCATGGGGAAACCCACCCCCTCTAATAATAATAATAATACATATGACGGTGGGGTTTTCAGCCTTACGCGTTGGCCGCCCTTTACCCCCAGAAAGATTCTGCCTTACAGGCTCATTTCTGCAACATTTTTGTTTCGAACACACCAAAAACCGAATGAAAACCATTAAGACAGCAGTAACTAACTACCTAACTGGAGCCGAGTCCTTGAGAAGTCGCAATTGCGCAGCTCCTCAAAATTTCCCAGCATTTTATGGAACCCAGAAGTTCTTTACATTGTTCACTAGATCCCTCCACTGGTTCCTGTCCTCAGCTGGATTAATCTTGTCCATACCACCCCATCCTATATCTCTGTAATGCATTTTAAACTGCAGTTAAAAATAGTAGTTCATCACATTTAACGTCCCCTCAGCATCATATTCTCAGCCATTACCTCCTTGGTTTAACTGACTCATAGGACTCACCAGCTTTCTTACGTGTCGTCACTGAATCCGACCGCCATCCCACATTACAGCTTGGGTGGGGAGACGTACGAGGCTTGGCGCTAACCACGAGGCCCGGCTTGTCATTCGTATGCATTCTGTGTGTGCCGCTTGGATTCACCTCTGCCCTTTCATATGAGTACAGAGAGAGATATATGGCAGGGACAAGCAGCGCGTCGTAGCACGAAGGAATCGCTGATAGTGTTTGTATCATCCGCACGCAACAACATGGCGCAGATTTCGTACTAGCACGCACTTCGATTCTGTTTATTCCCTGGCACTTGTTCGTACGCCGACGAACTATAGTACATACGTCGTTCACTTCAGTTGAACCGACATAAACACGAAGAAGGCGTCTGTTCCTGCGGCGGATAAGCTCATACTTGTGAAAAAGGATTTTGCGGAATTCTAAAACGCCACTTACACAACTGAAACAAATTTGTGTTGCATCACATTGAATGAACCTGGTCACCTAATATTTAGTCACTGTAGGTCCATTATTCCTATGTGGGGGTTGTGGAGAAACAGTTTTTCCCCAATTGTTTTTATGGGTAAGGAACTTGGTACGTGTATTATTGCATTTTAAGAGGAGATCTTGAACTGTGAGTGTTTAAGATGAAAGTGCAGAGGAGAATATTTGGACGTAATAGGGAAGAAGGGGGCACGCGGTAGCGTAGTTGGTTGAGGCATTATGCTACAAGCTGGAAGGTCGCGGGATCGATTCCCGATGAGGTCATTGGACTTTTACGGCTTCACTAATTCTTCCAGCTGCACTGTGGCCTTGGGGTGACTCAGTCTCTAACAGAAATGAGTACCAGGAATCTCCCTAAAGGTAAAGGGCGGCCGTCGCGTAAGGCTTAACTCACCGCCATTTGTGAGTCGACTGTCTAGAAGATGTGCAAGCCTCGATCTCTCACAGCCCTATGGGCCTGCGCGTCCTGTTACAGGTAGGGAGGAAGCAACAGGAGGCTTCAGAGAAAAAATGCATAATGAGGAACTTCATAATGTGACATGCAGACCCGTTGCTGGGCAACGACCGCAAAATAAACATCTATGCAACAGCCGTTACAGATGTAATAGCTCTGCAAAACAACGGACGTTACTAGGCAATGGCTGAGCAGCGATCACATTGGAACTCTAACAGACACGAACGCAACAATGGCACAGCAACAGAGGTACGGTGTTTTCTGTGCGATCGTTATCTAGCAACGTGTCTACATGTCTCAATAGCTTGTACTCCTCGCCAAATACAACTAAGGTGATGACATTTTGAAGGATGGGATAGAATAGTAACGTATGCGAAGTTCTGGCCGGAAAACCTAAAAGAGGGAGACCATTTTGAAAACCCAGGCATGCATGAGAGGATACTATTAAAATGGATCCTAAAGAAATGGAATGGGAGGTTATGGGCTGGATTCAATTGGCTCAGAATAGGAGCCACTGACGAACTGTAGTGAACACGGAAATGTAGCCGAGTTTTTCGTAATTTTTCCCAGTCTCTTCATCTAAATCCGGGCTAGTAGAGCTTCTTTGCTTTTCCTCATTCAGTTTACGTGTATCCCAACAGAATTACAAGCTCAGTACAGTCCAGCAGCTGGCGTGTTGGATTCACTTTGTCCTAGCTGGTTTTCTTGGACCCTCCTAGTGGTATGGTATGAAGGAAAGTTGAAAAGCAATAGCGTTAAAGCATCCCCGTGTTTTAGAACATTTTAAATAGGAAACGGATCAGACAAATGTTTTCATTTATGGGTTTTACTATTGGATTCATTTAAACACAGATTAATTAGCCGAACTAGGTTCATGGATACCACGAAATTTATAACAATATTGTACAATACTTCCTTCCTAACTCAATCTTAGGCTTTCTTGAAGTCTACGAATGGCTAATGTACTGTCTCATTTTATTTCCATTTCTTCTCCAGTATCTGACGAATGGAAAAAATCCGACGAGGAATTCATCTGTTACGTCGAACCAGTCACTGATGGCCCAAATAATTTCGTTTACATGTGGGTTTGACCTTGAGAGCAGGATATTGGATGGTGAAGTTGGTAACAGTGATGTCTCGATAATTACTACACTCAATTTTATTGCCTTTCTTGTAAACACGTATAGCAATAGACTCCTTCCACTGATCGGGCAATTCTCCCGTACTCCAGCTATAATTAATGAGTTCATGGATCTCAGAACGAGTTTAGCCCTACTATACACGGAATGATAACTTTCTTCAGTGAGTGATGAATTCGAAGAATTCTTAGGGAACGGTTCTGAAATGGAACCGTAACAGCTTAATTTCAATGTACTACTCCCGAATTGCCGATCAAGGTGACCGTACGGTCTAAGGCATGAAACGTCTTCGCCCGCTCGAACATTGTGATCGTGGGTTCGATTCCCACTCAAGGCATGGATGTCTGTGTTTACTGTGTTTGCGTTAGGTAGCGGTCTTACGTTGGGTTGATCCCCAGTCCAAGTAGCCCTACCGACTGTCTGAGATTAAGAAACTGAAGTGAAACGCCGCGTTTCACGGATGCCCTATGCTCCAGGTGGGAGCAACAGGAATATAAGAAGAATATTCCCGAATTTGCCCAGAGGTTCTGAGGAAAACATGGAAAAGCTAATAGCTGGAATCTGATTCGAGATTTGAACGTGATATCTGCTGAAGGTGCTGCATGACCCCAGTGATACGTCACGCTACAGTAGGGTTCTTGGTTAAGAAGAGCGGCTATGTTCTCTCAATACTCAAACGTACGTATCTGTGACCCGAATTTTCACTACACAACAGGCTACGTTTATAGTATCCAGAATGTAACACCCACCAATACAAACACCTATACACCCACAGCATATGAGCCACTAAGCGAAGAAGAAATCCTAGCAGAAAACACAGCCGACATAAACAACAGCAAGACATGGCAAATCATAAAAAAACGAAAACGCTTCAGCAACAAACCACAAATAGATACCGGCTTTAAACTAGACATCAAAAACCAATACCAAGAACTCCAAACTGACGAGATTACAGGAATGGCAGACGACAACCCAACAACTTCTGAAACAAGCAAGATTCTAACCAAAGAACCCAAACCACCACCAATTTACATACATGGCGTAACAAACTACAGAGCAATGGTCAACAATCTGGCAATAGTTGTTTCAAAGGAGAACTACCATACTAAAACGACAACCAACAACACAGTAATAGTCTATCCCCACAAACCTGAAACATATAGACGACTAATTAGCCACCTCCGGGAAAACAAAATAATCTACCACACATACCAACTAAAACAANTCGAGCTCTGGGGCTGCGCTCGACCATCCAACACCAAAATCCTCCAAACGTTCCAATCGAAAACACTACGAAGAATCACAGGCGCACCATGGTACGTAACAAACAGAACTACCCACAACGACCTCAACATACCCCTCATCACGGAAGAGATCAGAAAACATGCCACCAGACACCGTACTCGGATAACAGGACACGAGAACCCGCTAATCGTTGAATTAACGAAACCGCACCCAGCAGCAAGACGACTGAGGACAACCTGGCCAGAAGACTTATGTAACTAAAAGGTAGAGTACTGCCACTGGGCAGCTGCCGCCTTCACGACATAAGCACCCATCACATTTACTTATTACTTGCAGTGGTCAAGTAGATTGTAAATTGACGTAAATAAAATAAAAAAAACAGGTATTCACTGCACTATTACTGAGGGGAGGGGCTCAGCTGTCCGCTTTCCCTTCACACTGTTCCTTTCTTCCTGTTAAGCCCACTGACATTTCTGGACGTATTGGACCTATGATCGTGGTTAATGACTTGCAGTTTGTGACAGGAATGTCCCTTCTCTGACTATTGCATGAAAGTAGAATGTTAAGAGAAAATATGACATAAATCTTCAGTATTTATTTATTTTTTTTTAAATTTGCTTAGTGGGGGGTGGAGTCCAACTGGGTCCACTCGGCACGGCGGCCACTGATTGGCCTATTGTAGCCTGCTCCGGGTGATTATGATGATGGAGAAGTTGGTGGAATGAAGATTGGCAGGGAAAACCGAAATACTCGGAGAAAACCCGCCCCAGCGCCACTTTGTCCACCACAAATCCCACTTGACCAGACCCGGGATCGAACCCAGGTCGCCGCGGTGGGAAGCCAGAGACTAATCGCTTGAGTATTCATTACAAGAGAAAGTCAGTAAATAGGTCGCAAATTGGATATAACACGTAAAACATGCGCTATTCGAACTTGTGGGGGAAAAAACATTGTTGTTTCGACATGAACTTATGCTCTGCCAACATTGATACATTTGTCCCATCGCTTTACCAGTGCGTCGAATCCCGCAGTATAGAATTCCTTTGATTGTTGGTCTCAGCCACTTCCACGCCTCCGTGTTAACTTCATGTGTGAAACGTTTGCCACCAAAGTGGAACGGCTTTACGCGACAAACACTTCTAACTTTAAACATAAAACTTTATGAATATCTTCTGCATTGTGTCCTTTTGCCAAATTAAAGCACAGAGCAGAACTCTGCTCTTCGATAGCACACACCTCAAACACGGTCGCCATTTTTACTACTGAAACCAGCCTCTGAACATGAGCATGTACGCCTACTACCTAGACTGCCATGAAGCTGGACTGTGCTGCTACCTAGTGATACACACAGAAAACCTGTTACTTCAATTACAGCTGTTTTACTTCCATTTGTGATACGTTCACTGGCTCTCCCTCCTATATTAATTTCATGTGAGATTGTTGACTCGTGTGAAGATTATCTTTTGGAACTATCTACTAGACTAGACGGCCTCACATTCCAGATGATCATCATTTTCTTTAAAGTGTGTTTTTCTTTTTTCCTTACCGAGTTGTTTTCTCTCTTCATTAGTGGTCACCTATAATCTCTTTGTTTTCCGTATTCATGGGTAGAAAATTTCCGCTAAATAGAGCTTTCGCTTTACGGCAGGTTACGTTTTTAAGCGTTGGTCATATTTTGCTGCACCGTCTTTTACTGAGCTGTATTACAGACTGTTCCGGCTCGCCCCATTTAGTCAGACCACCTACTTGTGGTTTAAAATTCCAGGCAAGATCAGTGATTTCATCATCACGTCATCCTCTATATATTTTCATTCCATTGTATTCTGTGGCTCACATTTAGACGTTTAACCGTTTGTACGTCAATTGTAATCATCTAAACCACCTAATTTTTATGTTTGTTTCTCAGCACGTCGTCCACGAAAGTCTAATTATGCGTTTCATTTGGTTCACAGTAAAAAGAGTACACATTTTACGAAAAACTATTGAAGTTTGTATTTGTATGTTTCTCGGCAGCAGAAACGAGTTTCAAACGAAAACTTATAAAAATTAAGCTAATAGCCTAGCCAACCTCAACCGGTCTCAACTGCCACCATATTATGGCAGGAAGAGTATTATTATATTCCATTGCAGAATGTATTATTATTATTAGTATTATTGGAGGGGGTGGGTTTCCCCATGCACCGCGACTAATAGTCAATTGTACGTCCCCCTTTAATATTCTCCCAGTCTCCATACCCTGCCGGTACTGGTGCTCGCTATTAGCCCCGTTCAGCCAGCGAGGCTGACGTACCCGATGCTTACCCATCTACCGGAGGCACTGGAAACTACTTGGGGGGGGGAAACTTTTTACCTAATAATTTTGCTCATAGGTCTCCTAGAGAAATGAGGATCTTTTACGTGCCGTAAATCTACGACATGGGACCCACGGCTTAAAGTCACTCCCGGAGGACTTGTTCCCTGAATTTTTCCGCCTTTAAAAATTCGACGACCTCCGCCGGGTTTGAACCCGCGTACCTTGAGTCATGAGGTGGGAACGTTACCCCTAGACTACGGAGGCCGCTTTGCAGAAGGTAAGTGCACGAAAAAAAAAAAAATACAATCCTGCATTACGCAGGACGGACACACCCACTTAGGATGATGTGAGCAACTAATCAAACATAAGTTTCCTCAATGTGCGCCTACTAATGTGGAAACCAGTTGCCTGCTTGAAATCGGCGACATTTCTCGGAAATTGCGGTTGCGTTGCGATTGCAGTTTCTTTGGTGTGTCCTCGTCCATAGTCGCGGAATAATTATCGCAACGAAAAAAGTTTCGAGCAAACTTTGCAAAGGAAGATGAGACACATGTTTTATGTCTAATTCACTTTTCCGTAAGTTTTAGGTTTTGCACAGAAGCGAATGAACGTGTCAGAATACTTCGCTATGCACACATTTCTGCTAACTTGTTAACTAGGCTATTGTTCAGATAAGTTTTGTCCTGTAAATGG
Source organism: Cryptotermes secundus (assembly GCF_002891405.2). Classification (NCBI taxonomy): domain Eukaryota; kingdom Metazoa; phylum Arthropoda; class Insecta; order Blattodea; family Kalotermitidae; genus Cryptotermes; species Cryptotermes secundus. Next base: position 431,714 of record NW_019744119.1, read on the forward strand.
TTGCTTTTGAGTTACTGTTCCAAATCCTGTTCTCTTGTGCAGTATTTTGCGATTGGTCGAAGACTCAAACGTAAAGTCAGTTTGTAAGTTTTGAGCTTTCCTCGGCGGTGACTATGAAGAATGCCGTGGTTTAGTCTGCAGCCACCTGCTCACGCTGGTTCCTTGCTCGCGGATTTTCTACCCTGAAGATGGAGGTGATACCTTCCTCCGAAACGTCGGTTCAAACAAGATCTACACGGCGCCACATCCCAGAAGACGGCATTCTTCATAAAATCAGTTTTTTGACGTGTCTGGTCTGGAAAGCAGGGGTAAAACTTCTCCTGTGTCTAAACACCATGCCTTCAACACGTAGGAACGAAATGGATGTGAAGCTCCACCCATTCAGAACTTGTTTTCAGCATCATGCTTCGGTCACTTTAAAGTCTCTGGAGGATGTCCAAGATCCAGCTGGATATACTGGAATGAACCCAGATACTATATGCATTTAGTGACGAGTGAAACAATTTTTGCCCCTGTCAGGAGCTGAAAGCGGATCTCTGAACCTGTAGCCTGTCACTTTGTTGTTTTATCTGAGTCTGAGACTTTCTTGTTGCATGGAGCACCGGATGCCCTTTCTGGGGTTGTCTTATGACACCGTCAATAGCCGCGCTGTCTAGCGTCGAATGATAAGGCATTAGATGTATGGTGAGTTTCAAAGAATTGATTCAGATACAGGACGATTCTTATAGAACCGGCCCGACGAAATGGGGTGTAATATAAAATATACCATACAGATATTAAAGTAATTTACACATATCTTGGATTGTGTGCCGTGATCAGAGCAGGTGTTGAAAGTGTCCGCCGTTTTAAAGTAGGCCTTAGAAACACTCGCTGTTCAACAGTGTACTCCATGACTGTCGCCTGCCCACTGCAGACACGTTTCGGCATTGTCCTTGACCTTGCAGCATAAGGGCTGCCACTTGCCGGATCATGCTCACACCATTCGACTCAGCACGGCCCACGGATTATTATGTCGTAATTGTGAGCGGTTATATGCATCACCTGCGGAATTATTAGCAAATTCATCGGGCCCGTTCTATACGATTCACCCTGTACTATCAAGACATTCGGCTGGAGGAAATGAGGAAAACAACGAAGGACCTCAGAATAGCTGGTGTTCCGGCCGAAATACGAACCGAGTATCTCACGGATACGAGGCAAGAGCTCAGTCGTTAGGCGAACTCACTCTCTCACATATGCTGCTTGCGGAGTGATACGGTTCAGGTCCGAGAGCTGGAGGTACGGTACGTTCGTGCCTGGCAACGAGAGGGAAGCGGTGATAAGCCGCACAGGAGACAGGACACCCACGTGTGTTACGTAGACGATGCGCTGATTCATACAACACAACGAAATGAAAACAGCTTGTGTGACAATCCTTGTGTCCAATTGGAAAAGTAATCAGAATCATATAACACTCCATACGACACGGACAGACTAACCGTTCGAGGTTCCACGCACGTGAAATCAGTAGAGAAGTTTAAAAACGAAACGCATGCTGAGAGATTGTTGCAAAGAACTGTGGAACTAGAAAGGGGTTTCAGTTTACAAATGGTAAATCTGAGGGGAAGGGATTGTTCCTATGACGGATTTGCTTTTTAACCCTTCAAAAACTGAGTCAGAGTGAAAATTGTGTTACGACCGACGGTCAGTCAGCCACTGTGTCACGGGATAAAGTACCCATCTGGGGTTTACGACCACATTTGTATTACTACCAAACAGTTGCGGCTTTGTTGATGTTACGAGAGGGTCTGTCGTTTACAATTGCTGCTGGCCCTGCCAGCGCAGTCATTCTCGGGTCCGAGTCCCGTGGGACTCACCACCAAATGTTACTGTCTTCGATTCGAGACTTCTCTTTTTGTCCCCACCTACGACTAGCAGGGCTACGGTAGAGGTATTCGACACAGCCTCCACACGGGATTTAAAGACTGACTTCCTTCTAAATACTATGTAAGAACTCAGTTCATACCTCACAGGGAACACACTACGTCACCGCCACGAGGACCAGCCGGTTAATGCTGTTCAGGGACACAGTCTCTGTTTTCTACGAAGCACGCAAATACAGTGTGAGGGCAGAATGCAGAGTTTCAGTAATATTGCAGTAGTGACCACTGGGGTTGGAACGGATAAGGGGCTCTGTATAATGTAAAGTGTAAAAGAGAACCGTCTGGATGAGGAGCAGGGCACACTGAGAATCGTAACTTGAACGGGGAGGGCGCGGTAGGTGTACTGATCTGAGCGCATGAAGTGATGCGTATTACGTACTGTCTAGAAAGGCATATCCCTGCTGTGAACTGCATAAAAAATTGTGTCCACCATCCCTTTCGCTTTGTTAAGTCTGTACGCAGACGAAATTATTGGAGATCGTCAATATGGGTTTCGACGTAACAGATCAATTTCTGATCAGATTTTTTGCATTCGTCAGGTACTGGGAAAAAAATGGGAATACAATGAGACAGTATAGACTTAAAAAAAAACTTATGATTCAATTAAGAAGGAAGTATTTTATAATATTCGTATAGATTTCGGGGTGCCCATGAAATTAGTTAAGCTGATTAAAATGTATTTAACTGAAACCTATATCAAAACCTGTAGAGGTAAACATTTGTCTGATTCGTTTCCTGTTAAAAATGTTCGTAAACAGGGAGGTGCTTTATCGCTATTGCTCTTCAGCTTTCCCTTGTAACATACCACTAGGGGGGGTCCAAGAAAACCAGGTGGGATCCGACACTCCAGCTGCTGGACTGTGCTGAGCATGTAATTCTGTTGAGAGGCACGTAAACTGGATGAAAAAAGGCAAAGAATCTCTGATTGATGATAGGAATGAGCAGGGCTCGGATTTGATGACCTGAAAATATTTAAAAAATGACCGAAAAAATCCAGAAAAATACATAAAATATGACCCAAAAATGTAATATGCAGGGCCTGGATTTTGATGACCTGAAAATATTCAGAAAATGACCTATAAAATGACCGAAAAAATCCAGAAAAATGACCTAAAGGAGAAAAGAAAGAACACTTCGCTTCCATGTTATTCACATTTCAGAAAACATATGAAGAAAAATTCCCTAAAATGGCCAAAAATGACAAGAAATACCCTGAAAAGTCCAAACATTTACCAAAAAATGACCCCCAAAATAAAAAAAAAGACCCTAAACCTAAAAATGTCAAGAAATGGCAAAAAAATTACCTATAAAATTTACATTTATGTAACCAGCAGCTCATATCCAAGATTTACATATTTAAGAGCATCGCATAGGATACAAGGGAAAAAAGACGACATGTCATCAAAATCCAGGCCCTGGTAATGAGGTTAGTCAAAAGGTAGACACTGGGGAAGTGAGTAATTGTCACTCTCTTCTCACTTGACTAGAGGGCGAAATCATGACATGAAGACAGGTAACAGTTCCTTTACAAATGTGGCACAGTTCATGTAATTGGGAACCGGAGTATAACATTAAAACCTCATGAAAGAGGAAATTAAGAGGAGATTGAACTCGGGTAATGCTTGCCACCATTCAGTCCAGAACCTTTTTTGCTTTCTCGTCTGCTGTCCAAAAACATAAAAATTAGAATATACAAAACTATAATTTTGCCTGTGGTTCTGTATGGGTGTGAAACTTGGTCTCTGACATTAAGGGAGGAACATAGACTGAGGGTGTTTGAGAACAGGGTATTGAACAGAATATTTGGACCGAAGAGAGATAAGTGACATGAGATTGGAGAAAACTGCATAATGAGGAGCTTCATAACTTGTACTCTTCTCCAAGTATAATTAGAGTGATCAAGTCAAGGAGGATGAGATGGGCATGGTATGTAGCACGAATGTAGGCGAAAGGGAGTGCATGTCGTGAAATAAAACCTCGAGGCGTATTCTTGCGACGTCACTTTATTTCTCAACGACGTAACTACATTTCACCGTAACAATAACACAAAATGTGTTCCTTTCGTGTAAACAACTCTCATTAGAATGTAGAACTGTCAAACTCTCAAGTCAAAGTCACATTGCGACCGACGGACAGTCAATCAATAAGTCTTGGTGTCGAGCCCCGTCTGGAGCTCATGACCAGATATTTATTACTGTTGAACTTTGCAGTTTTGTTTTCTGTGGGGCGCCCTCTCTCACGAGAGGACGGGTCTGTCTTTTTTACATGCTACTGGCCTTGCCAGCGCAGTCTTTCTCGGGTCCGAGTCCCTTGAGACTCGCGATCGTATTTTACTGTCTCAGATTCCAAGTCCAATTCCAAGTCCAAGTCACATTGCGACTGACGGTTAGTCAGTCAGTCTGTCTTGGTGTCGAGCCCCGGCTGGGGCTTATGACCAGATTTTTTCTTTTTGTTTGTTGTTTCTTATATGAAAGTTACTGTCCTGTCCATTTGGGGCGCCCTCTCTGACGAGAGGTCGGGTCTGTCATTTGTCAGTCATAGTCCGCATTAGTAAGTCCATTGTCAGTATTTTCATATATTTACAAATTTAATCTTAATTCCTATTTCTATGTACAATATATACAAGGCCTCTGTCAGTCTAGACTCAGTACAGCAGATTATGCCCCATTTCTAGCAGTATTCACTACCACGGCAGTCTAGTCACTTGAACGGTCATATGCCTGACGTCCGCCAACTTTAAGCCTCTTATACTTTCTGTGTCGGGCTTCGCCTTGTCCGATGTTGCGAACATTCTCATTTTCATGATTTTGTATGACCTCTGTTTGTTTCCTGCATAATTTTGTTGTATAGTCATATACGTACGGGATTTTGAACGCCATGTGCAAATCGCGGATCGGTGTGCGCCTCGGAAAATTGCCAGTGGTGCGGAGAACCTTGTTTTGCAGGCGCTGCAATTTCACTAGATGGGTGTCTGCCGCAAACTCCCAGGCGGGACTAGCATAAGTCATTACGGATCTAATGAGAGCTTTGTGGAGGGTCAGTTTAATGTTGGCGCTCAATCGCTCACTTTTCAATAGGGAATATACCCTAATGAATGTTCTGAAGGCCTTGTCTTCGATGATTTCTATGTGAAATCTGCATATAACTCTCTTATCGAAGATTACACCTAGATATTTTGCACTATTTATAAATGGAATATTTCGTCCATTTAGAGTGAGACAAGACTCAGGCGGTCGACGACCACGAGAGAAGTAGACCCCCTGAGTCTTGTTCACTGTCCGTATTGTTGCAGGCTTTGCCTAGCACCGGCTGTTAATCAGTCGTTGCTAGGCAGCGAATGGTTTCTAGCACACGATCCACTGTGGGTGCTTCCCATAGTCACGTATTGTTGTAGACATTACATAGCAACGACCGGTTACTCGCCGTTGGTAAGCAAAGGTACCTGAGCTGTCACTCAAGCGTTTGCTTGAATGTGGGTTGTTCCCATACTTCATTCAACAAGACGTACCCAGGCAACGAACATTCAGTGAACAAGACGTTCCCAGGCATCGAACCTTCAATGAAGGTTATCCAGTTTCCGGGGTAACGTCGTTACTACCCAGCAAATAACACGCAACGACCAGTGAAGCAAACGCTATGCAGCCATGGATCATAAATCAAGGAATTTAAGTGGAAAGAAGTCTCAATTCCTTACAGTGCACATATGATTTTGGTGGGAAATCCAGAAAGAAGGAGACCATTAGGAAGACCTAGACGTTGGTTGGAGGATAATATTAAAAATATTAAGATGAATCTTAGAGAGATAGGATGGAGTGGTATGGACTGGGTTGATGTGGCTTAGGATAGGGACGGGTGGAGGGCTCTTGTGAACACGGTAATGAACTTTCGAGGTTCAGAAATGTTGGGAAATTCTTGAGTGGCCGAACAGCTTCTCAAGAATGGCTCAGCTCCATGAAGTTAGTTTATTATTACGTACTGGCTTCTAGGATGTCATGCCGTGTGTTTTGTTTGACTTTTACAGGCGTTTCGGAGGAACACGCTGTCTTCATCTTCCGTTTCGAAGAAGGAACCGAACAAGCAAGCAGTCAGGAAAACTCAATTTTGCAGTTTGGCTTCTTCATAGACCCTGAAGATGGAGTCAGTATGTTCCTATAATATCTCTGCGAAACTCGACGAAACTACACGGCACCATTTCATTAGTACGCTCTTGCCGTAGTGAGAACGTCAAATTTCACAGATCCTTCAAAAGTTTTGTATCTTACTTCTCTTATTTTGAAAAAAGTAAGAGTAGGCTTGTAAGATCACCTTACTGTCTGTGTGTCTATCCTCTCTTGCATTTTTGATTGCTTGAACCAATCTTTATGAAACTTGGTATGTATATCATGCTACTGGGACCCATCTCAACGGCATACGTCTTAAATCCTCCCCATCAGTAATAACAACATTACAGTCTCTAGAAATGATGAAGCAAAGACTTAATATTTCTTGAGCGTCAGTAATATTCTTCATGAAACGTGGCGTGTAAACCAATCCACATGAAACCATCCCAAGGTGTACTTCACAAATCTCTCTCGACGTTCGGTAATAACATTAATATTACTTAAATACCTGAACCCATCATCTTAAGATATGAGTATATCATGGTACCTGAGCCCATCTCAACGGCATACTTAAAACCAGTAACACCAACATTACATCCTCCAAGATTCTTAGCCAAAATTTTAATATTGCCTGAACGCCTGAGCCGGTCTTAATGAAACCTTGTACGTATGCTATGTCACACGTGGCCGTCTCAACAGTGTACTTCATAAAACATTTCCATCAGTAATACCAACATTACAACTTTTCAGATTGCTGAAGACAAACCTTAATATCCTTCGAACGCCTATATCAATCTTCGTGAAGGGTTGTAAGTATGTAATAGAATATGAAGCTACCTCAACGATGTACTTTATAAACCCCTCCCATCAGTAATATTAACACTGCTGTTTCGCAAATTGTTGAGGTTATGAGCTTAATATTACTCGAATACCGAAAATAATCGATATGAAACTGGGTATGTGTATCTTGCTATCTGAGACCACCTCAAGGTGCATCCCATCAGTAATACCAATATTGCAGGCTCTAATATTTTTAGGTAATAATATTATATGAATGCCTGAACCGATATATACGATATATACGTATATATATCATGCCACATAAGGCCATCTCAGTGGTATACTCCATAAATCCTTCGCATCAGTAATACCAACATTGCAGCCTCTGTCACAAAGGCTCTCATATTCTACAGACATCCTCGCCTTAACGTGGTGTACCCTATTCTTACTGACGAGGCTCCAACATCTTCACTATTTTAAATTGTTTCAGTACTTTCCGATTCTACAAAAACCGACTTCATGTTATTGTTTTATTGACTTAATTACGCATGCATAAGAAAATGTTCCCCCACTTGCATCAAATGCTTAGTCTGTGGTGAAAGGAAAGTGGGCTATTAGTTATTCACAGAACGTCTTGTTTTTATATAGGTACACGATTTTAGCTCAGTGATTACGTGTCGCAAATGACGATATAAATTCTCTTACAATTTCGAACGTAAGAACCGTTAGTTTGTGCACGGAATCAGGATTTTTCACATTTATTTCGCTGTTGCGAACCTTTCTTGAGTACCTAGCAGTAAGATTCTCTCGCGAGAAGCTGTTAATTGCTCATCTGGTGAATACATTCAATTTATACCTTATTCTGAGAAAACGAAACCGAGCCCACAGCTTTACACTATATTCCGCTAAGATTTTGTTTCACATTGTTGGCCCATCTACTCCTAGGTCTTCCAAAATATCTTTCCCGTTAAGGTTTTTCAACTAAACTTGTGCATGAATTACTTCTAAATGTTTAATTTACTAACCTACTAAATGATCACTGGGACACGCGGTAGCGTGATTGGTCGAGACACTATGCTACAAGCCGGATGGTCGCAGGCTCGATTCCCGATTATGTCATTGGATTTTTCAATTGACCTATTCCTATTAACCGCACTATGGCCTTGAGGTCGTCTCTGCCTGTAACAGAAATGAGTAAAGGGCGGTCGGTGCGTAAGGCCGATAACCTGACCACCAACTGTGAGCCGATTGTCTGGGAAATGTGGGAGCCTCGACGTCTCACGACTCTATGAGCTTCCACGGCCTGTTATAGGGATACCTTTACTTTTTCTTACCTTATTAATCACCATCTCTCTTACTGACTTACTGAATAATTAATTCCGTGGCGAATGGTTGATTTGGGCTCTATAATAGCCAGGCGCATTTTTCGAAAATCGAACGCCCATTATCATGTTAAGACAAATCAACCATTGAATCGAATCCTGAGCCAGTTCAATTCAATCCTCTATTCCAGTTTGATTTCTAGACAATTTATTTATAGCCTTTTCCTCCATACTTCTCGACCAACATTTGTATGCATTTCTAGTCTGAAGCGCGCTTCATGTTCCCCTCTTCCCGCCCTCCGTGACTTTATGGTCTTCGTGTTATCATACACGCGGTAGCGTAGTTGCTTGAGGGGGTATGCTACAAGCCGGGAGGTCGAGGGTTCAAGTCCCGATGAGGATATTGGATGTTTTTTCGATTTACCTAATTCTTCCAGCCGAACTATGGTTCTGGGTTCGACTCAGCCTCTAACAGAAATGAGTACCAGGAATATTCTTGAGGGGTAAAGGGCGGCCGGAGCGTAGGACTGACAATAGTACTGCCATCTATGAGCCGATTGTCTAGAAAATGTGGGAATCTCAACATCTCACAACCCTATGGGCCTCCACGGCCTGTTACAGAGATACCTTTAATTATTTTTTACAAGAAAACCCTCCCTACCTACAGTATCTACAAGAGTAAAGGGAATTGCTTAAGCAGCATATATTACGATGCTCTGGAACGTGATGCCCTGTAGTTTTGTAGGATGGCGGTGTTTCGGACGAAACTGCTGCCTCGCGTCCGTAGAATTTTGAACAGCAGGGTCATTAACTAACTCCATGGAGTTGAGCCCTCATGAAAATCCGCCAGTAGCTCGGCCACTTAAGAAGTTCCTACGGAACCTGAAGGTTCATTACCGTCTTCACAAGAGCCCTCCACTGGTCCCTATCCTGAACCAGATCCATGCAGTCCATTCCACCCCATCATCTCTCTCTTTACGATTCATTTTAATATTATCTTCCCACCTACGTTTAGGCCTTCCTAACGGTTTCTTTCCTTCTAGCTTTCCCCCCAAAACCCTATATTTCCCATTCGTGCTGCATGCCCTGCCCATCTCATCCTCCTTGAATGATCATTCTAATTATATTTGGCGAAGAGTACAAGTCACGAAGCAGTTACAGCAGGGCGACTGTGAATGCTAAATTGAAACATATTGCAGTCAGTGGTTGTTGCCTGCTTCATTTACTGTTCCAACATTCACAATCGAAGTGAAATGATGGAATACAATTTTGTGAGCCAGTTTTTGAAATGCAGGACCTTCAGGACACGGATGTGTGAGTCCTGACCGCATCGTTGGGCGGGCAGTCCATTCCATGTCCCTTCACGCGAGAAACTACTTTAGTGTAACGTCTTGTATCTCGCGGACGAAGGAAAGTGAAATATAAATTTTCCACTGCAGTGACTGTCTTCTGGGACGTCCTGTAGTCTGCCTCCTCCATGTGAGAACAGGAGACGAGATGTAAAGTTCCCTTGGACAAGTCGTTGATGATCTACCAGACTACACTGCGTCACATCAAATAAATACAGTGATCTGCAGACTCATCGTTGTCTTCAGCACGCAGACGTCTGAGCCCCGCTTAGAATGCAACCAGCGGCTGCACGAACAGGTTTCTGTTTCATCTGCCAGGTATTTGGGGCCACACCTCAGGCGCCCAGCCAGCGTGGCGGCGCACCTTCAGAGCGTGTCTTTCAAAGAAATACGGAATGGCAGGAAACCAGGGTCGGGCTACACAAGGCATGTTGTCATCCCATTAATTAACATCATCATCATCATCATCATTTCGATCTTTGTCCAGCATTCACTTATTTATCAGTTTCTTCCTCATATTCAAGTCATCTCTTCGAAGTTTTTCCCCGCTTCCTTGGTCCAATCGACGTGACATGACGGCTGAAAGCCGGAATAGTGGAGCAAATATATGCAACAATTGATAAGCAACGGCGCCGTAAACACGTGTCCACGGCAGAGAATAAACACGCAGCAAGGAAGGACACGGTTTGTTCTTTGATCCGTGTCGAGGACTAACTGTAGAAGCGAATGGGTCGAGAGAGGATGTTACATAAGGACTATGACCGGAAATGTTCAGTTGAAGAAAGCTCTGGTCTTGATCATCAAGGGGCTTGGCGCCAAAACGAACTGATTGGTGGTAAACTGTCAGTCGTAAAGTAAATATGACTTTGAGTCTGATTCTGACGCTGACTCTGACAGTCAATCGGAGGTCGGAGTCGGCGGTTAAAAGTCTTGAGTTGCATTTTTAGCAGCCGCTACCAAGCAACGACTAGTGAACAAAAGCATTTATGTGTGCCGTAAGTCTAGTGATTCAGAGTCTGTAAATTACTAGAGACGGTTAACAATTCTTTTGTAGTTACGAGTTATGAGCGCTGAATGAATGTAATTAGCAAATCAAAACCCGAGTCTAATCACTAACACGTGAAAGTATTTGAGGGATTTCTTTGTATTGCGTCGGCGCGTTGAATCCAATTGGTTCCATATTTCAGAATTCTGTCCGAAGTGGGTTCTGCTTTCAGTTCCTTTGTTGCGTGTTTATTTCTCCTATCAAATGCCTCTCACCATCGTCTCATCAACTCCGTGTGAGCAGCTGTTTGGTTTCCTTGTCTCTAAAAGCTAGTCTGTTATATTTCACTTGACATTCACAAGGCGGTGACTGTGAACTGTAATATTTTTTTGGATTGACTGCATGTACTCTGGTAGACATTTACTGACGTTTCGGAGGAACATACTGTGTCACGCTTCAGAGTCCAAGAGTAACTCAAGCAAGCAATTAGCAATGACAGCAAAGCTTGATAGTTGCTTGATTAGCTTATTATTCGACACTGAAAATGGAGGCAATATTTTCTTCCGAAACATCGGTGAACTAGTGGACTATATTGGTGTCACATCCAGGAGGCAGTATTATTAGCCCTCAGCCATTTTTTATATTAGAATAAGCAAGAGCTTCACTGAATTATTTTAAGGTCGTTTAATATTATGCCAATGTGTCCGTTGTTATGAACGTACTATTTATTGTTCTTTTCTAGCATCAGGGGCGAATAATGGTCATTTCCTATACATTTATTTCTTGTATTTTTCAGTATGCTGATCACAATGGCCGCGCGGTCTAAGGTATGAACTGTTTTCTCTCGCTAGAGCGCTGGGATCGTAGGTTCGGATCCCATTCAAGGCATGGATGTGTATATGCGTTAATCTCTGTGTTTGTGTTGTCCTGCGTGTATATAGCGGCCTTGAGACGGGCTGGTCCTCCGTCCAACGAGTTCTACGGTCTGTGTAAAAAAGATTACGAAACTGAAAAAGAGGCCTGAGCCCAACAAAGGGCTGTAGACCCATTGTTGAATGAATGAACGAATTAATTTTTCTGGATACAGATTATAATTTCTTGCATATTTTATGGACAAATTTCATGTATCCCTACAGAATTGGCTGCATGATGATTCTACGATATGAAGTCTCCTTGAATATCACATGAGGTCAAAGTACAATATTTGGCCTGTTAACTTAATAAACTGAATAAACTTCCATTTACTTTACAAAAATTACAAATCGATTTTCTTGCGTCGTGCCATAGTTTCGGCGGTTATTCTCCGCCTTCTCACCGTGGAGGCAGTCAATGCTAGAGTTTGATAGCTACACGTAAACCGGAAGTGGGGTAGAAAGTTTGATATTCCCCTGCCACTTGTCACTCCACCAATTCTGTATTGTAAAGGATTTGATCAACGCGTTGCCCGGCAACAGCTCTATAAACACGGTCCAACACCCAACAATTGATGAGTCTCTGTTTTCTATGTCGTCCGTGCCGAGCAGCGGTGGAACAACAGGGTTGTGCAACCCGTTTCTAAGCAACGGCTCGGTAAACACACTTCCGCGTAAGGGGTGGCATCATCAATAATAGAGATTGTGTTTTCCATGGGGTCTGTGCAGAGTGCTTATGAGAGAAGTGAATGCAGTGACAGAGTTAGTTCAGGGGCAGTTACGAGTCAGCCGTAAGCTGAAGGAGTGAGTCCAGAAGAATTTTTAGTTCCTATGTTCCATAGTGATTGAAGACGAAATAGTTAGAAGACTTCATAGTGATTTGAAGTGCTAATTTCTGTGTTGAGATCTGTTGCTAGGAGACGATTATCAAAGGCTGTGAATCCTAGTGCGTGTGCAACGGTGGACTGGAAAGTGAGTAAATCAGCGATAGCGCTGTATTAATGGTAATTCAGAGAAATTGTAACCGATATGCTAATAAATCCAATCATTTAGATCCCGTTATTTTCGCCACGCGTACCACCCTACACGTGACAGTATACTCATACATCATCAGGGGTTGGTAAATTAGCCTAATTTCAGGCCACGGCACAGAGGCACATAGTCTCACTCAGCCTCAATAAAATTAACTAATTATGTTCGGTTACTTAGCTCCAGACATTTACTGAGCTGGTCCATATATATATATATATATATATATATATATATATTTTATTTTAGGGAGCGTATAGTTGGGTAGTGCATGACGGTGCTAAGAGACATCGTGCCAAATTGGTAGGAGTATACTGTATGCTTGTCCAGGAGCCAGCGTGGACAGAGAAGTGGTAAAGAGACTAACCTCTGTCTCTTGAGGAACTCGCAGTCAGGCAATCCAGTCCGTGATCTGTCAGTTAAGATTAAAAAAAAGAAAAGTTGTCCCCGTGCTTAATTAAGCACTGTGCCATGGAATCATATGGGGGGAGTGGAGGTATAGCTTTACCCCCACTTTACTCCCGGCGAAATCGACCCCGGCACCCATTGGATAGGGGGCATGGGGTAATGTATTTGGTTGAGGCACTATGCTACAAGCAGGAAGGTCACAGGTTCGATTCCCGATGAGGTCACTGAATTTTTCAATTTACCTAATACTTCCAGCCGCACTATGGCCCTGAGGTCGACTCAGCCTCTAACAGAAATGAGTACCAGGAATCTTCTTGGGGAGTAAAGCGTGGCCGGCGCTTAAGGCTGAAAATCTTACAGCCAACTGTGAGCCGATTGTTTGGGAAATGTGAGAAGCCTCGACGTCTCACAAACCAATGGGCCTCCACGGCCTGTTACAGGGATAGCTTTACTTTACCCATTGGATTAGGTGACTGGGTGGACCTCAGAGCCGGTCTGGACAATATGGAGAAGAGAAAAATCTTGCCATGCAGAGAATAAAACCCGGGCCGTACAAACCGTAACGCCTATCCCGTCGTTATATCGACTGAGCTGAATAAACGTCACGCGGCAGAAACATGAACTGCATACAAATTCTGGATGGAAAATTTTATGGGATAAGATAATTTGGCATGATTAAAGTTTAGGGGCAAGTATAATATTACGATAGAAACGGACTTCTGCGGTGCAAGAGAGGTTTCAATATTGGGCTTTCATGAGCCATCGTGTTCCATAAACGCATGCTCTATACATCATAGCCCTTGAAGGAAATTTTGAAATGACAGTTTCGCTGAATATGCACGCTATGAACTTCAGCTGTTCTGGGGAGATAACTTGACCGTAACACGAAGCCCTGGTTTCCTCACATAACTGGTCGGTTAAGGCCGGGACTGCAATACCGAGTGAAGTATAGGTATCATCCAGTGCGGCTTACTGCTGCCATCGTCCGGTTGTATTCAGAACTACTTCAAATCCTGTTAACAAGCGATAGCCTTTCTTAGTACGAAACGATTTAGTACGCTCGGTGAATTCTCTGTCAGCTGAGCTACTGCTAGATTTTTGTGGAGGATGCTATATTCACCTGAACAGTCACGTTCTTGCAGTAGGAGGATGGCTTACACAGCGCGTCACCTTCATCTTGTTCATGAGGAAATGCCATTAAAATGGCGTAGTTCTCGTTAACCTTTAACATTATAAACACGTAGCAAAGGGATACATGATGTATAACCTGATTTATGTTATCCGAAGTCGTGGATACAATCCTGTGTTTCACAACACTTCTGGAACTTCAAACATGGGAATGCATCACATCACAAATAATGTACAAGTTTCTACTTTATTAGCCAGCAGTCAGGCGCCGGGCAATTTGTTGGCCTGTTCCGAGCTCGTCCATATAGTTGCTTCTTTTTCTATGCGAGTTACGACGTTTTGAAAGTATCGGAAGTCTATTAAACTAAACACACATGAAAGGTTCATGCAATAATTTGGTCGGGTAATCCGAAGAGCCGCCGGTCACGGTAGCCGAGCGGTCTAAGGCATGTACTTGTCTTCGTTCGCTCGGAAACCGGGATCGTGGGTTCGAATCCCACTAAGGGTATTGATGTTCAGTTTGTGTGTGTGTGCGTTTTTCTGTGTTTGTGTACAGGTAGAGGCCTTGCGACGAGCTGATCACCCGCCCAAGGAGTCCTACCGAATGTCTAAGATCTAGAAAAACCGAAGTGAACGGAGAAGTTCGTGGAGGTAGGTCTAGGCGCACTGGGGCTGTAGTGCTAAGGAAAAAAAAAAGAATGTTGGACATTATCCATCATCTTGTCTATTCTTAAAAAAAACGTTTCGGGGACTGGATTCTGTCCAAAAGACAGAGCTAACCCATAAATCCGGAGATAGGGGCTAGCTCTGTCTATTGGACCCAACTGAGTAGGTTTTACCTGAGGACGGGGACAGAATCCAGTCCCCGAAACGTTGTGTTTGAAACTGGGGAATCTCTTTACTGTTTCCGGACTGCCTGAGGTTTGTCTTAACCCTAAAATATGTCAGTTGTGCCTGTTGAGTTTACCAATAATGTGAAGTGTTGTCTTGTCAGAAACCTTAACAAAGTTACCGTTAACTGCATGTATTGTGCTTCCATATGATACTTATAATTCAATTCTATTACGTGTGGATCCATAATTATTTAAATTAAAATTGTATCTATGACTTTATAACATCCTGTATATATTTTCCATAGGATTCCCCACCAGCAGTGCATGTTAGAACGTGGGAGTGCAAAGAGAGGAACTGTTCAAAGTCCACACTCGTTTTTAAAAACCGTGAGAAGTGACGCATTACTCCTTGGTCGTGTAGTACCCCCCGTCCCCCTTCGAGGGGAGTGGCAGACAGAAGTAAGCCGTCTAAGGAAACATTTGCCGTTATTGCGGTGTAATCCAGGATTTCAAAGAATTAGTTAAAACTGTGTCGAGAGCTGCCTTCCCTCTTAATTTTTGTGAATAATACAGGTATACTTCATGAACGTTGTGTAATTATTGAGACTTCTATTTGTCACACTAAAAACCACCAATACGAATATTTCCTCAGGAACATGCGCGGCCCCCTTGTTACTATTGTTGACAACAGGACTTTAAACACATTGCTCTCTCCTAACACTCGTGCCGAGGTTTCTCTGAGATTCTCTCCTCCTCCCCCAAATTTTCTTGTTTTTCACACAGATAGAGTATTTGAAAAAGCTGTCCAATTTCTTTCTTTCAGTGAACTCCGTGGTTTTAGCCCGCAAGCGAACTATACCGATTGAGCGACCGCCTCTTCTCGGCTAAGTTAGTGCCAACTTTTGCGGATAGAGGGTGTCGCGTGGTCAGGGCAACGAATCCCCACGGCCGTTAATTTCGGTTTTCTGGGCCTTGAAATAGCTCCTTGATTATCCTTACGAGGCTGAGTGGGCCCCTTCCAGACCCACTACTTCTCAGAAAATCTGGTAGCGCCGGGAATCGAACCCGGACCTCTGGATTTGTAACCAGGAACTCTGACCACCAGACCACATTAAAAAATCTTTCGGTGAACAGACTATGAGAATTCTGAGGTTCTTACGGCGGTGGTTACGAAGAGTTCTTCTGGGATATAATGCTATTTAGTCCTTTGAAGTAAAACGACGTTTCGGAGGAACACGTCAGCCGAGCTAGAAACCAGCGTGAGAGCAGATGGCTTTCTATTTCAATTCTTCGACACTGAGGATGGACGTGACATGATCCTCCGAAACGTCGGATGACTTTCAAGGGACTACACAGCGTTATATATCGGAAGATAAAACGCCTCAGGATATGAAGAAGTTCCTTGAGAGTTACAGTCAAGACAAGTTATTCATGTCCTTCCCACTTGAAGAAGGAAGCAGAGCCAGTTTTACTGAGCCAGTTGCAGTAGCGGTGACGTTCTGGTTTCGTATTCTGCCAGCATGCTGGCTACCGTGACAGAAGCATTTCCTGGTTGTCTTCAGTCACTCCTGGTCACTGTGCCTGTACAGTAGCTCAATTGGATCAAGGCCGCTTCCTTCAAAATCCCTTCCAGTTCACTATTTAGCTGTCTTCCTACCATTCGGCTGTACGCAATATAGAAATTGTAAACATCGTGAAATAACGCAGGAAAAAAAAAACGAATTTCTACAACTTCGCGGTTTCTATGTAATAGCAGTTGTGATGACGTACAAAATCCAAGTGTTACTTGAACAATTAGAGTTCATGGTATTCATTCCGTATTTAAATCGGACAGACAGCCAAGTCGTCATGTACTCAGCTTCTTCAAATTCTTTTGAAAAATATACGCTCTTCAAATTATTGGTAATAAACCATAGTCTTGCGAAACTGCATGAACTAAGTGAAAGCTGACGCTTGTAACCAGTGGCCTCTCGTCTAATACAGTGGTTCTCAAAGCGTTGTCCGTGGACCCATAGGTGACCGTGAGGGCAGCATTTCTGGGAGATTCTTATTATTGTAGCGTATAGACCCGTTGCTAGACAAAGACCTCGAGACAGCAGCCTTTGTTATACAAGAACGCGGTAAACACGCCTCTCCAACAATAGAGTTACTGTTGGAAACGGTGTTTTCTGCTCAGTCCATGCAAAGGGGTTATAAGGAAGACAATTGGGTCGACCCAGTTAGTTGAGAAGGGATGGCGCTATAGTTTAGTTGACAGTGAGCTGACACAGAGTCAGTTGAACGTCAGCCTGTCAAGAGAAGACTAGGAGGCTTGTGCGAAATGGCCTCCAGCCTGGCAGTTTTCGGTTGAGAGTTGAGTTCTGCAAGGGAGATTGTGGAGATAGAAGCTGAGCGCGTAAAGCTGAAGAATCTCCACTGTTAGAAGCTGTTGCCAGGGAACAGCTGATGAAGACACAACAGGCTGGAAAAAGGCTTAGCGGGTGTTGTGGTGATTTGTAAAGTGTGGAGATAAGTGACGGTGCCGTAATTACTTGTAGTTCCGACTTGTTTGTGTAAGTGGTCAATAAACTCATTCACCAATCCATACCCCGTCTATAGTCACACACATACACATGACACTATATACGAAGTACAAAATATTGTATTGAATATTTTTATTTCTTTACAAAATCTCTTTGAAACAATCGTGTACAAAGTATCCTGGATTCGAAGAAGCTTGCAAGCATCTGTAAGATGTAGAAAAACCGAAGTGAACGGAGAAGTTCATGGAGGTAGGCCTAGGCCCACTGGGGCTGTAGTGCCAAGGGGGATAAAAGAGGTGTGTTTTCTAGGAGGCAGTAATCACATTCTTAAACATCACTTAGAAGCGCCAGGCACTCTCAAGAAGCAGAGAATTCCCACCCTATATAGTTGTTCCAAATGTTACATCTCAGCTCACTTTCTCGTTTAATTTGCAGATCAAGGTTGAGTTTACAACAACCATCAATGAATAGGTACGTTTGAGTTTACAACAACCATAAATGAATAGGTATGTCTGAGTTTACAACAACCACAATAAATAGGTACGTTTGAGTTTACAACAACCACAATGAATAGGTACGTTTGAGTTTACAACAACGATCAATGAATAGGTACGTTTGAGTTTACAGCAACGATTAATGAATACGTACGTACGTTTGAGTTTACAACAACGATCAATGAATACGTACGTTAGAGTTTACAACAATGATCAATGAACAGGTACGTATACATTTCTAAATTAGCCTTCCCACTTCTCCCCGTCCCTGTGCAACTTCGTCGATATACGAGTATTAAAATTCACACTTCAAAAGCATTCATCTCTTCCCATTATTCGAAAACTACATGTTTCGGCCTCTAACAGAAATGAGTACCAGGAATCTTCCTGCGGGTAAATGGTGGCTGGCGCCTAAGGCTGATAACCTCACTTCCATCTGTGAGTCAATTATATAGATAATGTAGGAGCCTCGACGTCTCACAACCTTATAGACCTCCACGGCCTGTTACAATTACACGTTTCGGCCCAACTGGCCATCATCAGGTGTACAAGTGGTAGAGGAAACTGCTACCCCGTTGTCACATTGCTACACTTTGCGTTTTAAGAGTGTAAAATACTTATAAATTATTTTTAAATTATTTTTAAAACATCTTACGAAAATTATTTTCTTCTTTGCACTTGTTGTGGGTCTGATGTGTCGGTGTTTGTGCCGATTGGAAGCTTTCGTCACATTCGTCGCCCTTCCTTGTAACTTATTAACGAGACCGCGCTATAGCTCAGGCTGTTAGTTGCCGGCGGCCAGGGTTCGAACCCAGGTCAGGTCATGTGGGAATTGTGGCAGACAAAGTGGCCTGGGGCAGATTTTCTCTTAGTACTTCGGTTTCCACCGCCAATTCTCATTCCACCGACTGCTCCACATCCGGGGCTGGTGCATTAGTGGCCGACGCACCAAGTGGACTCAATTTCACCCCACCCCAAGAAACTAAAAAAAGAAAAAGCACTGAGGTATAGACGACAGGCCAACTGTTGATGCGATTTAGTGTCACATAAGTTGGTAGCCTTGCCGTACACGGCATACCGATAGGGACAGGAAATGGGATATGATTTCTTTTGCGGTGTATAACGACGCTGTCAGTAGCTGAGACGCTGTAGCGTCGAGACCGCCGGAGGAGCTTGTTTGAAGATAGTGAGCGTGTTCACAAACACAGGCAGCGCTGAGCCCGAGCACATTACGTCGCCAGCTCGGTGAAGTCGAGAGATGACGGGCCTAATCGCTTTCTGGACGAATGCAAAGTGGAGAGGGGAGTCGATATCTTAATCGATTATCATGTCGTCCTTGTGGCACGGCTTAAACTGTAGTTTGCGTAACTCTGTAGGCATTTGTTTCCCAGTGGAGCGAAGGTCAGTTTGCAAGGGGAGCCTGTGGTGACGGCAGACCAACTGACGTACTTGTACAGCAGATTGCAGACAAGCAGCGAGAGGACGAGTAGCAGAGATGGTCACACGTGGTTTATTCTGGCACTGATTGCCTGTCAATCTTTAACTTTCGCTCTTCCCCATTCCAATTTTACTAGTCTGCTACCCTTGTATTCTCTCATATACTTAGTACGGGGACACGCGGTAGCGCAGTTGGTTGAGCCACTCTGCTACAAGCCGGAAGGTCGCGGGTTCGATTCCCCATAAGGTAATTGTATTTTTTTTAATTGGCCTAAAATTTCCAGCCGCACTATGACCCTGAGATCGACTCAGCCTCGAACAGAAATGAGTACCAGGAATGTTCGTGGGGTTAAAGGGCGGCTGACTTTACCACCAACAGTGAACCGACTGTCTAGAAAATGTTTGAGCCTGGACGTCTCACAACCCTATGGGCCTCCACGGCCTGTTACAGGGATAGCTTTACCTATACGTAGTCTACCCTCGTAAGACCGCTACATACACACAAAAAAAAACACACACACACACACAAACGCGGACATCCATGCCTTGAGTGGGATTCAAACCCACGATTCCGACGTTCGTGGGGGCCAAGACATTTCATGCCTCAGACCGCTCGATCACTGTGACCGCCTGCTATACACAGCACGTAAGAGAAAGAGTTGTGACGATTAAAAATATATCTCAATATTTTGAAGAATTTACGTGTTTCCAGTTCTCCTTAATACGAAGAAGTGCGTTTCGGAATGCTGTCCCTCTGCCTGTCTGTGTGTGTGTGTGTGTGTCTGGATGTGCACCTTGCTAGCGCCTGAAGGGTTCATATTCGGTACAGGTGAATCTGGCTTCCTACATGTGATCTGGCTCCCTACAGATGAATCTGGCTCCCTACAGACGAATCTGGCTCCCTACAGATGAATCTAGCTCCCTACAGATGAATTTAGCTCCCTACAGATGAATCTGGCTCCCTACAGATGAATTTAGCTCCCTACAGATGAATCTGGCTCCCTATAGATTAATCTGACTCCATACAGATGAATCTGGCTCCCTACAGATGAATCTAACACCCTACAGATGAATCTAGCTCCCTACAGATGAATTTAGCTCCCCACAGATGAATCTGGCTACTTACAGATGAATCTGGCTCCCTACAGATGAATCTGGCTCCCTACAGACGAATCTGGTTCCCTACAGATGAATCTGGCTCCATACAGATGAATATGGCTCCCTACAGATGAATCTAACATCCTACAGATGAATCTAGCTCCCTACAGATGAATCTGGCTCCCTACAGATGAATCTGGCTCCATACAGATGAATCTGGCTCCCTACAGATGAATCTAACCCCCTGCAGATGAATCTAGCTCCCTACAGATGAATCTAGCTCCTACAGATGAATCTGGCTCCCTACAGATGAATCTAACACCCTGCAGATGAATCTAGCTCCCTACAGATGAATTTAGCTCCCTACAGATGAATTTAGCTCCCTACAGATGAATCTGGCTCCTTACAGATGAATCGGGCTTCCTACAAATGATCTGGCTCCCTACAGATGAATCTGGCTCCATACAGATGAATCTGGATCTCTACAGACGAATCTGGCTCCCTACAGATGAATCTAGCTCCCTACAGACGAATCTGGCTTCCTACAAATGATCTGGCTCCCTACAGACGAATCTGGTTGGGAAACTCTGGCACCGCGTAGACGATAGCCCGTCTGTGCGCTCTCTACAAGGCATACACCAGGAGACCAGCTTGGAAAGCGATAGGGGATAGCCTGCTTCAACCATGCTACCTGAGTAGGAGCGATCATTTGGAAAGTTAGGAGTAGGAAACAAAGAACAGATGTTGGCAAATATTCTTTTGTAAATATGACCATAAAAATTGGAACAATTTATCTGCACGCATACTACCGTCTTTCTCCTGTAAACTAAACATTTTTAGAAAGAGGGTTAGGAAAGCTGTTGCAAGTACAGAGGCTTTAGGCGGAGTTGAATGAATCAAGTGAAGTAATGTGAAGTGTCCTTGTTCGAGTGCAGTGAAAAGAACACAAACACGTGCCCTTTTATAACTTTGTATGTTTGGATTTGCACTGTCTGCCTTGCTTATTGTATGTANGATCTAATCTCAATCACTGGACCAGCTGAGTAGGTTTATCCTTCCCTACCCACCTGAAGACGGAGACAGATCCAGTCTNTGTATGTTTGGATTTGCACTGTCTGCCTTGCTTATTGTATGTACTTTGTTTTGTATTGTTCCCTTTATGTATAGTCTTTCCTTGTCTGTATCAGTGTAAGNCTAATGATTGTTCACCAGATGTCGCCGCTCTAGCTCCAAAACCGGGCCTTTTAAAATGTGCTCCCAAATCAAACTGGCGGCTTTGTCTAAAACGGCCTAAAGATGTTGATTAGAATTCAGTAAATTACGGAGCTCGTCTCGGTAATTAGCAATGAATGGGCAGTCTCTCCAGCGAAATAGAGATCCTGTTGTTTGTATGGAGAACATATGCAGTGTCTTTGTTCTGTCCACATTATTTTCCTTTTTCCTATTTTCCTATACCGTTTTGTTTCTGCTTTTATTTATTTGTTCCACTATTCTTTCTGTCCTTCGTCTCCTCCCTGATATTTCTTATTTCTTCGTTCTTCTCCCTGCTGTTTCTCTTTTGGTTCGATTTCCCGGTTCAGTCCCGGTGCATCTTGAGATTCCTTAAGAGTGACGAGGTCGGGGAAACTTCGGAATATTTACTCGTAACCAGTTATAATTACTAAAGTGAAGGTCTGGTCATGCAGCACGCATAGGACTGATAAGAGATACATGCAGTATTGTCATGTGATCGAAGGTGGCTTTAGACAAGGTTTGGTTTGGATATTTATTGGGCACTATCACACACAGACTAGTGTTCACAGTCACGTTCTTTTATCCGCTGCTTGGTAACGTCTTCTAATAATAGACGTTCCTCTGCTCCTGGGCTCACGTCCTCGCAGGCTGGTGGCCATCTCACATAAACCTCCTGCTCTTCTAATTTCCGTCTTGTGACTCTTCCCACTGTTACTCCATTTTTGCATGTTACACCGCCATTGCCTAAAAATGGCTTTTTCTCTGACTCCCTAATTCTGGTTTTCAGCAGATAAGCCACAAACTTTTAATTGGAAAACCTGAAGTCATTTTGGAAAATAAAAGAAATGTGTAAGAATATGGACCTGGTTCAGCTGCCAGAGGATGTGTTCCAGTGGTGCTATCTTGTAAACACTGTAATGAAACTTTGGGTTCCATAAAAGGCGGGTAACTTCTTCACTTCTCACTGTTAGTTTCTCAAGAGGCCTTTGCACCATGGAATTAGCTCTATAACGTAGTAACAGGTTGTGGAGGGCCGTAGGGTTGTGAGCCATCGAGGCTCCCGCATTTTCTAGACAGTCGACTCACAGATGGCGGTGAGATTATTAGCCTTACTCGCTGGTGGCCCTTTACCCCCCCCCTCTCCAGGAAGAATCCTGGTACTCATTTCTATTAGAGGCTGAGTCGGCCCCAGGGCCATAGCGTGGCTGGAAGGATTAAGTCAATCGAAAAAATCTATGATCTTATCTGGAATCGAACCCGCGACCTTCTGGCTTGTATAGCTAGTGCCTCAACCAACTATGCTACCGCGAAATTAAAATCTATTTCATCCAGTGTTCCTCAGTATTAAACGTACTTTTCCAGGAACTGGTATCCTAAAATTATAGGCTAAAGTAAATTACTTAAGGGCCGCGTCATAGCTCAAGCGGTTAGTCGCTGGCTTCCCACCGCGGCGGCCCGGAGTCTGGTCAAGTGGGATTTGTGGTGGACAAAGTGGCGCTGGGGCAGGTTTTCTCCGAGTACTTCGGTTTCCCCTGCCAATCTTCATTGCACCAATTGCTCCATCACCCTCACCTATCATCTGGGGCTGGTACAATAGCCCAGAAGTGGCCGCAGTACTAGGGACTCAGTCCCAC
Source organism: Cryptotermes secundus (assembly GCF_002891405.2). Classification (NCBI taxonomy): domain Eukaryota; kingdom Metazoa; phylum Arthropoda; class Insecta; order Blattodea; family Kalotermitidae; genus Cryptotermes; species Cryptotermes secundus. The sequence goes on from NW_019744119.1 coordinate 454,899, forward strand.
CCCACTAGCAATAAAAAAAGTTAGTTAATATTATCTTTTCCCACTTTTTATCTACGCTATCGTCTCGGTATTTCTTAGGACTGTGCAGTTATATTTGATTGATCATGTTGTCGCTACTCACTTGGTACAGAGTGTTACGTTCATCAGGTATGTTTGTACAGCGCTCGTGCCGTAATACTGTATATGCTTGTCAAGATAAAATTTTCTCGGTCAAAATTTACCTGCTGCTAAAATTTTGTGACGATGGTATATTAAAACAGTTCCTAAGTTTCTGTACATTATCCATCTTTCTGTTACCTATTCAAAACACAACATTTCGGAGACAGGATTGTCTCCATCTTCCCGTAAAAGATTAATCAGTTGGGCCCAATTGATAGAGCTAGCCCAGTCTCCGAAAAGCAGTGTTTTAAGAAAAAAAAACATCGATGGATGATGACCAAGAAATCAATAATTGTGTTACCATTACGCCTAAGATTCTTGCCGTGAAGACGTTTAGAGAATGTGGAAGTAAGACTTCTCGTGTCCCGGAGCGCGCCTTGACAAAGTGCTGCGTTCGGCAGCCTTTGTGGACATGTTACCGAGAACTTCGGCCCGGCTCGTGAACCTGACGTACACAGAGGGCCCTCAGCGCTCACAGCAGATCTCTGACACACCAAGGCCTTGCACCTTTGTGTTCATACCTAAAATTACCCCTTCCCTTCACCGCACAGATTGCCTCACGGTGGGGCTTGTGATGTGTCGGCCCAGTTAGCACACGAGCAGTGAAACAAGCACCTGACGTCACCTGACGCTCCTCTGGGATGTGATGAAGTGTGCTAAGATAGGTCACATTCAGTGCGACTAGAGACGGTGTTTGCATTGGTAACTGGATTTATTGGACACTTTTCACTCGTAACTGCAAATAACTACTACAGTTTCACTGAGTTACACACTCCAAAAGATCACTGTAACTGCAGCACGCGTAAAGTCTTCTCAGTATCTACTAGCTGTTGCTTGGTATCGGCTTCCAACGGCAGACTTTCATTTTCCTCCGGAATCCCGAACTGTCGCCGGCCTCAGCTTCCATCATCTCGTTTCCTACAACTGTAACTCTCAACTGACTGTTTACGGGGAAACAAGGCCTCCACAGAACTGTTCCCTAGCAACGGCTGTTGTTCTGTCGCCTGTTTACACAGCACTTACTTGGCGATGGGTCTACATGTCACAGTATATTCCACCTGCTATGGGAACAAGGATGCGCCATCGTCAGTTAGTGACGTACACCGTTACGTCACTAGATTATATTTCAACGTACTTTCGATATTCATGCACATACTTACACAGGACTTGGGGTACATCCTGCCTCACTCTTCAGGAGAAAGTGACTTCAACTCTGAAGATGGAGACAGCATATTCCTCTAACTGACTGAGTCCTGAAGGTAGATGGTACTCATGAGAGGGGAATCCTCATATTTAATCTGCAGTTGGTAGGTAAAGAGGGGGAAGCTACAATCCGCCTATAACATCAGTCATAGAGTACCTAAATAGAAGACTAGACGGCGTCACATCCCGGACAGTATTAATTTTAATTACACCTTGATGGCCTGATGTCTATGCTTTGCTCTCTGTTTGTGCTTGGTGTTCTAATAACCATGATATCTCAGTATAGACACCAAGCTCTCGGCTAATTGACGAGAGAACCGGGGTTCGATCCCCGGCGAGGAGTCCTCTCTTTGCCATAGCATCCAGGTCGGCTTTGAGATACCTCCAGTGGGTACCGAAGTTTCTTTCCCTGCGGTTATGCGTCATGAAACTAAACCCAGGTTGAGAACGCTTGGATGCCTACCTCCACCCCTACTTCTTCATGCAGTGGTAGTCAAACGCAGGAACAACCTTCCTTTTAGATTTCTCAGATCATATGCCAGTAGCATCGAACAATAGAACGATTTTAAAGTATTGGATAAACAAGGAAGAACCGGCCGTGTCTAGTTCAATTTTACTGGAGGGACTGCGAAATTTCTCAGTTGTAATACTTTTTGTCAATTTTGTGGGGTGAGGTGGTGTGAGACTGAGTCCACTTGGTACCGTGGCCACTAATTCGCCTATTGTACCAGACACGGACGATAGAGGAGTATGGAGCATTTGGTGGAGTGCGAATTGGCAAGGGAAACTGAAGTATTCTGAGCAAACCTGCCCCAGTACCACTCTGTCCACGACGAATCGCACATGACCCGACCTGGGCTCGAAACCGGGCCGCCGCTGTGGGACACCAGCGACAAACCGCCTGAGCTATGCACGGCCTTTTAGGATAGATTTGAATTTAAGTGCCGGATTTTCACGAGGCTGCCCCTGTTTCGTGTTCAATATTCATGCAGGAGATCCCCTGTCATGATGGTCGATTTCCGTGATATTCCTCAGTTCCTCCAAACAACTACGTCAGCAGCGCCATCAGATGACTCTTTTACTCCTCACCATGCGACTGTCGTCAGTGGCACCCTGTTGCCGCCAAACTTCAAGAAACAGACCGCTGACAGTGGCATGTCGTGCCGGTATCACTGGGTTCTTAGGCTTTTGTCGATGTCTGGTATTGACAAAAGAAGCCTCAAGCGGTTAGTCGCTGGCTTCCCACCGCGGCGGCCCAGGTTCGATCCCGGGGTCTGGTCAAGAAGGATTTTTGGTGGACAATGTGGCGCTGGGGCAGGTTTTCTCCGAGTACTTCGGTTTCCCCTTCCAATCTTCATTCCACCAATTGCTCCACAATCACCCTCACCTATCATCTGGGGCTGGTACAATAGGCCAGAAGTGGCCGCAGTACAAAGGACTTAGTCCCACCCCACTAGCAATAAAAAAATCGGAAAAGAAGACAAAATTTCGGAAACGAGACCCGTTTATGTATTCAGATAAAGATATTGGGAATAACTTGAGTGTCCCATTTCAGCTTGTTAGCTTGAAGCATCTCTTTCGTATAGAGAACTTTCAGCTTTAAGGGGACACAGGATACAGTTCCGATCGCAGTTGCCGCGTGGTCTGAGGCATGAAATGTCTTCACCCACTCAAACACTGGGATCGTGGGTTCGAATCCCACTTGAGACATGGATATCTGTGGGCGTCTATTCTGTGTTTGTGCTGTCCTGTATGCAGGTAGCAGCCTTCCGACGGGCTCATCCACCGTCCAAGAAGTCCTACCGGCTGTGTAAGAGATCAAGAGTCTGAAACAGCGGTCAGGGTTCGACAAAGGGCTGTAGAGCCATAAACAGATGTGCACGATGCAGTACACAAGTAGTTTACGCCAGTTTTTGTTAATGAAATGTCAAGGTTGATAGCGCTTTCTTTAAAATGGCTCTCTATACATGAATTTATATTGGACAAATCCGAAACACTTACCATAAATTACCGTTCTGATTCTAATCGAAGGCAACAACAGGCAACGCAAATGAAATACATGAAATACCTTCCTGAATGAATAACTTTGTATTTTGGGCCCAAAAAAGATTTAAAAAGGAGCTTAATTTATTACCGTTAAATTCAATGCAGAGCTCCAATCGGTGGATGGAGGAGTGACCTGATCTTTTAGTTACTTGCGAAGCCACCCATGGCAGCACATTCGTCAATACTGCATTGTCGTGCGTGTTACTGTGTTGCTGGAACATCCTGACAACAATGCCCCTTTAGAATTCCACATAAGAAGGAGTCCAATTTTGTGACGTCAGAAGGAAGAAGTGGCCGGCTTCCACGAACGATTGTCTAACAATTGTAACTCTGTAAAGATAAAGCTATCCATGTAATAAGTCGTGGAAGCCCATAGGGTTGTGAGACGTCGAGGCTCCTACATTTTCTCTAGGTGGTGGTAAGGTTGTCAGCCTTACGCGCCGGCCGCCCTTTACCCACCAGGAAGATTCCTGTTACTCATTTCTGTTAGAGGCTGAGTCGACCCCAGGATCATAGTGCGGCTGGAAGGATTAGTTAAATTGAATAATTCTGTGACCTCATCGGGACTCGAACCTGTGACCTTCCGGCTTGTAGCATAGTTATTGAACCAACTACGCTACAGCCTCTTTATTATATTTAACTGCAAGAATTTCGGGTACCCCGTGTAAATCCTTTTGATGCTCTAAAATAGCAGGTAATTCATTTAGGTTTATATTTAAAATATTTGAAATGTGCAGCATATTGTTGCTTTCTATTTCAATCAGAATGTTTCCTCGTGACAACAGTTTTGAAATGACCAAATAATAGAACTGGGTGCCATTTAAGAAAGTGTCTCATTAACGAAAAGCGTGATGAAGGAATTGTATGCGTTACCACCAGGGCCCGGATTTTGATGACCTGAAAATATTTAAAAAATGACCTACAAAATGACCGAAAAAATCCAGAGAAATGACCTAAAATATGACCCAAAAATGTAATATGCAGGGCCCGGATTTTGACGACCTGAAAATATTCATAAAATGTCCGAAAAAATCCAGAAAAATGACCTAAAGGAGAAAAGAAAGAACACTTCGCTTCCATATTATTCACATTTCAGAAAACATATGAAGAAAAATTCCCTAAAATGGCCAAAAAATGACAAGAAATGCCCTTAAAAGTCCAAACATTTACCAAAAAATGACCTTAAACCTAAAAATGTCAAAAAATGACAACAAATTACCTATAAAATTTACATTTCTGTAACCAGCAGCTCATATCCGAGATTTATATATTTAAGAGCATCGCATAGGATACAAGGAAAAAATGATGACATGTCATCAAAATCCGGGCCCTGGTTACAACATATCGCCCTCGAAACTGAACGAATGTTATCGGATATATTTTTATTCGATGCCAAATAAAATAGTTATTTCAATGTTTCCAGAAAATCTTCACGAAATCAGCTGAATAAGTTAGATCCGCTGTTCTCAAAGTGGGGAAGGGTCATTTCATGAGTATGATTTTGAACATGAAATTCAACTGAAATAATGAATTTAGCTGCATTTATTCATCTCTTCCTTAAGCATCTGTGAAAATTGTTAAGCCTGCCTGCCATGTATAAAACTATAAGGAATACATTTCAGTACTTGTCGGCATTGTTCATTTCCCAATAAAGAGCACTGTACACGATTTTTGTTTTATAAATTTGAATGTTTCATGCACAGTTTTGGTTTCGTTACTAATTACGGAACTGCTAATCGTGAGCAACAGAATAAGTACGAGACATGAGGGTACATTTTTATTTCAATAAAGAGTTGGGGGGGGGGTTGAGGGTTTGAAGGAGACAACGGGAAGTTGTGGAAAGAATTATTGGCATGCTTTCCTTTGGTATGACATCGACTGCATAGAAAACGACACATCCTAAAATTCTTCGTTGCCGTGGGAACGTCTTTATGTAGGTGTTACATAACAACGATAGAGCGCTACACAGGCAGATCCACAGACTCTCCTTTGTTAAGACATGGACTGCATAGAAAACGACGCGTCCAACAGTTCTTCTATTGTTGCCGTTGCCAGCAAAGAAAGGGGGATACATTTTACCGAGCATTTGCCTAAGAACGAAAGGAGAGATATACACGCAGACACACAGACTGATGGGAGGGATTTATGCAGTACACCGCTGATATGCGTTCAGGTGACATTATATACATGTACATGTCTCATAAGGACTGGTTCAGGCATTCGAAAGTTGAAGGGGACAGACACACAGGCAGGATGGAAATCGCATAAGCCAACATAGGAAAGCAGGCTAAAAAGGCGGCTTCGTGTAATCAATTTGGGCTACTTCTGTGGTTAGGTCGACCGCCCCTGTGGTCTGGTGGTCAGAGTTCCTTGTTGCAGATCCAGAGATCCTGGGTTCGATTCCCGGCGCTACCAGATTTTCTGAAAAGTAATGGGTCTGAAACGGGGTTCACTCAGCCTCATGAGGATAATTGAAGAGCTATTTCAAGGAAATAGCGGCTCCGGTCTAGAAAACCGAAATAACGGCCGTGGGGATTCGTTGCCCTGACCATGCGACACCCCCTATCCGCTAAAGTTGGCACTAGCTTCGCCGACAAGCGGCGGTCGCTCGGTCAGTATAGTTCGCTTCGGGACTACAGGCCACGGAGTTTTTTTTCTGTGGTTAGATGAAGTAGATCACACTTTGTAGCTTCGGTCTAATGAATGCTATTGAACAGACAGCGAACCAGTTTCCGAAACTCCTGGTTCTGCTCGGAATACTGGTCGATGGACGAAGCATCAGAGTGTACTTGCCTGTAATTGAATTGACGGAAGGCTAGACGTGCCGCCAGTTACTGGGGCATTCTGAAAAATCGTTTTCTGTTACCATTTCCTTACAACACGACTGCTGTTCCCCAGTGTGTGCGCGTGTGTTTGTGGAAGTTGCCATATTCTGTAGCCGTGTCGAGACCGTGACGCAGAAACACTTATCACGTCATAGTGCGACTGTGTTTCGAGTTACGAGACTCTGGATCTTGAAGTCTGTAACGTAATGTGACACTTCGTAGCTTCGTCATCAAGTCCGTATGTGTTCGTGTCTCCCTAATATCTTTTTGAACTAAGTGGCGGGTTTTTATGGAACTTGAAACGGACCATCAGCTCACTGGAGGGTGAGGCACCATTATGATCAGTATTACCAAGATGGCGAAGGTGACATACCGCCATCTGTGAGCCGACTGTCTAGAAAATTTTGGAGCCTCAAGGTCTCACTATCCTATGAGTCCCCACGATTTGTTGCAGGGATAGCTTTACCTTTCTTTAAAAATAATTTGTATTTCTACTATTCTTTCATTCTTTCCATCTTTCTTTCATATTTATTTGTCTTCTCATTTCTTCCTCTTTTTTCCCTTATATTTTTCTTCCTTTATGTCCTCATTTTTATCCACTGTTTGTTTCGTTATTCTCTTTCTTTTTTATTTCTGTGTTGACTTTGTTTCCTTTTTTATTCTATCCTTCTACTTTTCTGTTTCTTTATTATTGTTTTCCTATTCCTTGAGCCTACCTTTTCTGTCGCTCTCACTTCCTTCCGCGACAATAGAACTGCCGAACAATGGCCATGCCTTTCACCTCACAAGGCCAGGCAGTCTCTTCCACCCGACATTTTGTGCGTTACAGTCTCACAGTTTTCTGCCGACACGCCCGCTCACCGCGCTCATACATTTTTATTATATTTATATTTTGTGACGTAATTTCCGTTCCCGTCTACAATACATATTGTGTTGCTGAAAATACTGTCGATAAATGATCAACTGGAATTGTTTGGAAGACATATATTGTAGTCTAATGGAGGTAAAAGAAAGTAAAGCTATCCCCGTACCAGGCCGTGAAGGCACATAGGGTTGTGAGACGTTGAGGGTCCCACGTTATCTAGACAATCGGCTCAAAGATGGCGGTAAGGTTGTCAGACTTACGCGCCGGCCGCGCTTTACTCACCCGGAAAATTATTTAATTAATTCCTAGTACTCATTTCTGTTAGAAGTGAGTCGACCCCAGGGCCATAGTGCAGCTGGAAGGATTAGGTCAATTGAAAAAAAAATCCAGTGGCCTCATCGGGACTTGAATCCGCGATCTTCAGGCTTATAACATAGTGCCTCAACCAACTACGCTATCGCGTGCGCCCCCCCCCCAAATTATATACCTGTAGCTTTAAATGATCGGATTAGAGGCCTAACTTAAGGTGCTCTCCCGAGATTTGGCTCGAGTGACAGCAGAAGACCATGAATAACCTGTATCAGGATGGCACACATTTTCAAGTCTAATGGAGGTAGTATCCCCAAATTCGGCTGGAGGGAATGAGGAAACCCACGAAGAGCATCAGTCAGAATAGCTGGTGTTCCGGCCGAAATACGAACCGAGTATCTCACGGATACGAGGCAAGAGCTCAGTCGTTAGGCGAACTCATTCTCTCGCAGGTGCTGCTTGCGGAGTGATACGGTTCAGGTCCGAGAGCTGGAGGTACGGTACGTTCGTGCCTGGCAACGAGAGGGAAGCGGTGATAAGCCGCACAGGAGACAGGACACCCACGGAAACCTCAGGGAACGTTAGTACGTGTGGTGACTGGGGTTTGAAACGAGCACATCCAGGATACAAGCATAGATACAACCGTACCTCTAGAACCACCTGATCTGCGATTAGTATTATAATGGTAGAGGTATCGGAGGAGGTCAAGAGACCTAACAAATTCCTCACAAATGTGGAAAATTCCAAACGTAGCAAAGGGACATAACAAAATCAAAATTATGTTCGTGAATAAATTAAGAACAAATTAAATTCGAGGAATGGCCGCTACCAATCAATTCAGAATATTTTGTCTTAATTAATTAATCCCTTAATTACAAATGCAAAGCTTAAAATACGGAAAAAACGCCTCTAAGAGGTAAAGTTGTCCCTGTGCTGAACCAATTAAGCACTACGCCATGAAGGCGTATGGGGGAGTGGATGTATAGATCCACGTTTTCTTGACTTCTGTACTAGTTAGAGGTCAGTGGTCAGCTTCACGCCTCAGCCATTTTACCCCCTGGATAGAGACCCCGGAATCCACCGGATAAGCATCTGGGTTGGCACCAGAGCCGCTGAGGACCACACGGAACGGTGACACCTTTTGACTTCAATGGGTCTCGTCCAGTCGCTATACCGACTGTGCTATCCAGGCTTCGCACACACCTACAGCCTGGCATCCGCAGAGAAGAAGAGGATGCGGAGGCTATACTGAGATGAGGGAAGGAACACACAACAGAATAATGACAAACAGTTGCATAGTGAGGAGTTTCAGAATGTTTACACTTCGCCAAATACTCGTATTATCAAAACTAACAGAAGGGGGCAGTCGGTAGCGTGGTTCGTTGAGGCACTATGCTACAAGCCTGAAGGTCGTGGGTTCGATTACACGAAAGGCCATTAGAATTTTCAATTAATCTAATCCTTCCAGCCGCACTGTGACGCTGGGGTCGACTCAGCCTCTAACAGAAATGAGTACCAGCAATCTTCTGNTCCAGTCGTACTATGGCCCTGAGATCGACTCGGCCTCTATCAGAGATGAGCACCAGGAATCTTCTTAGGGGTAAAGAGCGGCCGGTGCTTAAGGGTTGACAGGCTTACCGCCATCTATGACCCGATTGTCTAGAAAATGTGGGAGCCTCTGCAGCCTGTTCCAAGGATAGCTTTATCTTTTTACCCTTTACTCAGTGGTTCATACGAAAGTGAAAATTTTGCCTGAGGCGTTGGTACTTTCTGCAGCCATACGAAATTTGGTGGTGTTTGTAAGACTAGATTTTATGCTGTTATGTGCTCCATTATGCTCTGAGCGGTAAGGGTTTCCTCGGCTACAGGCACTTATGCTTTTAATGGTCAGGAAGGAACTGAACCGAGCAGGATGTGACATCAGAAGTATTTGTTACCAAGGAAAGGAGGGTCTCTTTACTTTAAATGTGAAACTTTGCAACGCGGAAAGCACGGCTAGTGATAAACATCACTTCCCGATAAGTTACGAGTGCTGAAAGAATGCGGACTATCAAGAGCCCGGCCGTAAACCCGAACCAAATGGCGAGCTCGCTGGGGCCGTGACGTAGAGGGTTAAAAAAGGGGGAGCGAATTTTGACCCCGAGCCTCGAACTGGGAGCTTATCGTTTGGAAGTCTGCGGTGAAGCTGCAGAGTTGCGCAGTGCAGAAATAATTCTGAAGCTGTACAACTGTTGAGAAGTAAGAAGTGTGTTCTATATTGTGTCATGTAGATCCGTAGCTGATAGCTGAGGCCGGAAACAGTTCGGGAACGTAGAGGAAAAGGAACGTCCGCTACGAAGCAACGGCATCCAAAACTTGTCACTCGCTGTATCAAAGTGTGCAATAAATGGAGTCATGAATCCAAAACCCTTCTGTAGTCAGTCCATACACATGGCAATAAAAATCAGAGAGACGCACAATTCGGTGTGCTCAAGTGACAGTTTATTGCCCAACTCAAGATTTCTCTTTGTCTCGGTTCCCAAAGCAACTTGTATCCCCGGGAGAAGAACTCACACCTGCTGACTGGTCACTGCGCGCCACTGTGCACCACTGTGCTAGTGAAGGCGAGAACCGCCGGAGCCAGCTCACAGGGGAATCCCAGGGGCTGGAGGTGTGCTCAGGTTGGTGGAGCGGTTGTACACCTTCTCAAAAATTGTATAATTTTGCATAAAAAGGCCTCTGTACTCAAAACAAAAACCAGATTTTAACGGCATAGGGACAATTTTGATTTCACTGGCTGTACAGCCCCTTGGGCCCTGGCCTCTGATTTCTCAGTTTCACGATCATTTTTACAGACAGCAGGACGAGTGGTCAGCTCGTCGCAAGACCTCTACCTAAACACAGGACAACATAAACACAGAATAAACACATATACATACCTTATATCCGTGCCTTGTGTGGGATTCGAACCTACAATCCCGGCTTCAGAGATAGTGACGACAGTTCATGCCTCAGACCTCTCGGCTACGGTGACGGACCAACTTTGATTTACCAACGGAATTTGCCATTGGACAGCCCACTCCAAATAGAGTAAACTTCTCCAATTTTGTGAAATACCCAAGTTCGCCGTAGGCCACTCTGAATTCACCCTGGAGCACCTCGATTACGCCCCTGTTGCTTCTTTCCGAATCCTTTTCAATTTGTTATTCATCAACGTTTCTGTCAGTTGACGCTACAGGCCTGTAGCAGGGGTGAGCAAACTTGCTGAACCAAGTCGTATATTGTGTAAGGTAAAATTATGTGAAGACATATGGGGGACTGGAAGTATAACTTCACCCTTCTTGACCTCGGCACTAGATGGAAGTGATTGGTCAGCTTCACGCCCCAGCGGTTTTATCCGTGGGGAAAGAGCCCCAAGTACCCATTGGGTAGGAGGCTGGGTGGGCTCCTCCAGACCCGGACTGGACGCTGTGGAGAAGAGAATATTCTTGCATAGTCGAGAGCAGCAAAGCGGGCGCCTGGGTACAGGCTCTCCACACAGCGGGTTTCTTATATCTAACCATTTTGTAAAGAAGAAATTGAATGATTTCCTCGCAGCGGCATTAATGGTACCAGGGAAGCCCATGCGGCTCGCGAGCCACTGGTTGATTACGTCTGCTACATTATGAAGTTTTCAATAATCCATTAGTCCAGCCCTAATTCGTGGTACGACACTAAATGAACCGCGAACTTCGATATGTTTTCCACAGTAAGCTTTAACAGTTCAGAGTTACGGACCGGCATGAACTGCGGACCACCAATTCCGAAGGTCACAGATGAGTTACAGATTTGTGGCAGGGACTGTAATCACATTACTAATTCTCCGCGGACACATGGTGTGTGGGTGTCATCTGAGTGTACGGAACAGAGAAGAGGGAGCAATTATAGCGGCGCGGACCTGCGCAGTTTGTACTGCAATGTGTCCCTTGTTTGTGTGAAATCTGGCGTAAGGGTGCGCTAGCCAAACTATCTCCATGGAGCTTAGCGCTTCTTGAGAAGCCGCCAAATCTGCAGCTACTGAAGAACTTCCCAGCATTTCATAGAACCCGAAGGTTCATTACCGTGTTCACAAGATTCATCCACTTGTCCCTATTCTGAGCCAGTTTAATCCAGTCCATACAACCCCATCCTGTCTAAGATGATCTTAATATTATCTACCCATCTACGTCCTTCTGTCTTTCCCACCAATATCCTGTATGCATTCCTCTTCCCCATTCGCGCTACATGTCCTTTCCATCTCATCCACCTTGATTGGATAATTCTAATTATATTAGGTGAAAAGTAGAAGTTATGAAGGTCCTCATTATGTAGTTTTCTCCAACTTCCCGTCACTTCATCTCTCTAGGTCCAAATATTCTCCTCAACACCCTCCTCTCAAACACCCTCAGTCTACGTTTCTCCCTTAATGTCAGAGACCAAGTTTCACAACCACACAGAACCACAGGCAAAATTATAGTTTTAAGCATTCTAATTTTTATGATTTTAGGCAGCAGACGAGAAGATTAAAGTTTCTGGGCTGAATTGTAGCAATAATTGCCCGAATTAAATCTCCTCTTAAGTTACACTCGATTCAAGTTGGATTTGTTACTGTCGTTCCCAAATATCTGAACTGTGCCACATTTTCAAAGGATCTGTTAGCTATCTTTGCTGCCCCCCCCTCTCCCTATGGCTGTACAGTCCTTCGTGCCTTGGTGTTTTTTCTGTTTCTTAATCCTGTACACAGTCGGTAGGACTCCTTGGAAGGGGGATCAGCCCGTCGGAAGGCCGCTACCTACTCATGACAACACAAATACAGAATAAACGCACACAGACATGCATGCATCGAGTGGTCCGCGGTCCCAGTGCTCGAGCTGGCGAACACGGTTCATGTGTTAGACCGCAAGGTCCCAGTGCTCGAGCTGGCGAACACGGTTCATGCGTTAGACCGCGCGGCCTACGAAACTTAACTGAATGATGTTACCAAGAAGGAAAATGTGGATAGGAGTACTTAAGTTGCTATCAGTATCTTTGAGTTCGGAATGATAAATGGTGAATCATGAATTGGAAAAGGATTTGGAAGGAAGCAGTGGTGGACTAATCGAGGTTGACCGACTATTCTGACACTTGCCAGGAGAGACGCTGGGAAATCACGAAAAAAGAAGTCAGTACAACCGGCGTCACAATCGAGATACAAACCAAGAACTCCCCTAATCCAGGTCTAAAGTGGATGTGAGATCCGATGCTCTCACGACGGTGTCTTGCCGTGTATTTTGGTAGATATTGTAATGGAGTTGCCAGGCAACAGCTCTGTAAACACTGTCCAACATGCAACAATAAACGAGGCTGTGTTTTCTGTGTCGTCCGCGCCCAGAAACGGTGGAACAACGGGGTTATGCAACCCGTTTCTAAGCAACGGCTCGGTAAAACTTCCGCGTAAGTGGTGATGTCGTCAACAACTCAGACGGTGTTTTCCCTGGAGTCTTCTTATAAGAGAAGTGAGGCAGTGACAGAGTAAATTCAGGGGCAGTCAGAGTCAGTCGTAAGCTGGAGGAGTGAGTCCAGAAGAATTTTTGGTTCCGAGGTTCCGGGATGATTGAACAAGAAATAGCAAAAAGACTTCATAGTGATTTGAAGTGCTAGTTTCTGTGTTGAGATCTGTTGCCAGGGGAGGACTAGAGGAAACTGAGAATCCTAGCGCGTGCGCAACGGTGAAGTGGAAAGTGTGTAAATCAGCGTTAGCGCCGTATTAATTGTAATTAAGAGAACTGGTAACCAAGGCGATAATATATCCTATCATCCGAATTAGAGACCTTCATTTTCTTCACGTGTACCCAATTTCACGTGTGTGTGTGTGTGTGTGTATGTCTCTTGTTGCGTTAAGCTTTCATATAGCGTCGAACGATCAAATGACTGACGAATAAGGTAGGATTTGACAGAAAGTGGCCATTGTCTAATAGAGGGCACTATCCCGGCATTTGTCCAGAGTGACTGAGAAAATCCACGAATAATGTCAGTGAAGATAGCCTTATCCTGGCCAAGATTCAAACCGAGAACCTTACTAATGTGATTCTAGAGGTTGGCGCGACGTCAACCGAGTCGATGATGTTTGTCGACGTTTCAGAGGAACCCCAGCCCTCGTCTTCAGTGCAGATCAGCTAGAGCAGTAGAAGTCACTTTGGGGCCGATGGTCTGTCTGTCTGTCTGCCTTGGTGTCGAGCTCTATCTGAGGCTCATGGCCAGATTTTAGTTACTGTTAGACAGTTACGGTTTTGTGCGTGTGACGAGAAGACGGGTTTGTCATTTGTTAGAGTCATAATCCGGAGTAGTAAGTCAGTTGTCAGTATGATGCATAATATTTACAGTTTAAATGTTATTGCATGATATATCAAAATGCATATGTATATACAATATATTGGGGCACGGGGTAACATAATTGGTTGAGGTACTCTTCTACAAGTCGGAAGGTCGCTCGTTCGAGTCCCGATGAGGTGCATATTTCAATTTACCTAATCCTACCAGCCGCACTATGGCTGGCCCTGAGTTCAACTCAGCCTCTAGCAGAAATGAGTACCAGGAATCTTCCTGAGGGGGGGGGGTAAGGGCGGCCGGTGCGTAAGGATAACAACCTTACCGCCATTTGTGAGCCGATTGCCTAGAGAAAATGTGGGAGCCTCGATATCCCACAGCACTATGTGCCTTCACGGCCTGTTACAAGGATAGCTTTACCGTTATGTACAATATATTATCACGTGTCTGAGTGACTCTCGATGGGGTTTTGTATTGGAGATTGGATTTATTGACCACTTACAGGTCGTAACTATAAGTAACTTAACACTATCGCTATTTCCACAATTTACAAATCACTACAGCACACGCTAACTCTTTTCAGTCTGGTGTGTCTTCGCCAGTCGTTCTCTGGTAACGGTTTCTAAGAATGGGGATTCTGCAACTGCACCGCTCAAGTCTTCTCTTCACAAATTCCCTTACAACACTCTGCCAACTGTTACACGCGACTAACTTCTAAATTTGTCTCGGTTATGACATCTCGGCATGGACCTCGTAGAAAACACAGTTTATTTTTGTATTCCACTCGTTTCCATGGGAACGTGTTTGTTTGTGAAGGCGTTCCTCAGTAACGGCTGTGTATACTTGGTTATTAAGAATCTGTTTCCAAGCAGCAAATATTGTTTCGTTGTTTTCTTTCAGAGGTCGTTACCCAGTAACGGGTCTACACGCTACAATATACAGGACCTCTGTTAGTCCAGGCTAATGACAGCAAATCATGCCCTATTCTTAAGTAGCTGACTCTACATCTGCAGCTTAGTCACTTGAATGGACGTACAAGGTGCGTCCAGGCTCCGTTAGGACTCATTTTCTTAAATTTTGCCCAGCAATGCCATCTGTTGGCGAGTTGTGGCGTTAAGATTCTTGAAGTTTCAGCTGTTGCTGTCTATAATTTCAAAGCGCAAGCATCACTGCATCATGTGTTCTGACCTTGAATGTAACAGTACTGTTCTGACGCTCGTCGGAAAATGGCGGTTAAACAGAGAGCCAACATCAAATTTTGTTTGAAGTTAGGCAAAACAGCCGGACAAGTGTACGAAATGATGAAAAGTGTGTACAGTAGTGATTGCTTGAGTCGCTCGAACATTTTTCGATGGTATGCTGTATTTCGTGATGGCAGGGAGGACATTGAAGACGCTCCACGCGCATCAAAGCCGAGAACGAGTCGCACGGAAGAAAATGTGAAAAAAGTGATCGAAATCCTTGCATCAGACAGATGTGTTTCTGCAAGACCATCGAGGAGCTTTTGGGAACACCAAAAAGTATTTTCCATCAAATTTTGACCGAGGATTTGGGCAAACGGGCGGTTTGTACCGCACGCGCTGTCAGGCGATGAAAAACATGCCAGAGTGGAACACTGCAAAGACAGGTTACGGTCGGCCCAAAGTGATATAAAATTTACAAAATCGATTGTTACTGGTGACGAGACATGGTGTTTGCAATATGAGCGAGCTTCTCACAAAGCGGCAGAGTGCAGCGTGGTTGAGCCCAAAGAAGCCGAAACCAAAGAAAGTGCGCATGTGAAAGAGCCGAGTAAAGACACTGCTAACCGTTTTCTTCGATTCTAAAGGAATCATTCCCAAGCAATTTCTGCCAGAAGGTCAGACAGTGAATTCTGATTATTATCTCAGAGTCCTCAATCGTTTGTGGCGAGAATTCTTCTAATTCGACCTGAATATCGAGAGCAAGATTCCTGGTCGCTCCTACACGACAATGCTCCACCCCACAAATCGGAGATCGTGCGCAATTTTTTGGCCAGAAAAGTATCATAGTCCTCGATCATCCTCCGTATTCGCCAGATTTGGCTCCAGCAGATTTCTGGTTGTTCCCAAAAGTTAAGTTGTCGATGAAAGGAGACCGTCACGGCCCCATCCAGGACATCCAAAGGGAATGTACCGCAGTTTTAAATGCCATTCCGCAAAATGAGTACAGTGACTGTTTTCGAAAACTTTTCAATAGGTTCCAGCAATGTATTGATTCAGAAGGAGACTATTTTTAATAAAAAGAGTGAAATTTTGAAAATTATTCACGTCTTGTATTTTTAATGAACACAGTCCTAAGAGAACCTGGACACACTGTGTATGCCTGACCGCCGCCAATTTTAAGACTTACATTTTCTATGTCTGGCTTTACATTTGTCCAGTGTTTGGAACATTAGGTTTCTCATAATTTTGTATGACTTCTGCTTGTTGCCAACTAGGTCAGGAAAAACGGCCAATGGCATATGGGAAGAGTGAGCATTCGGGCTACGAACGGACTTTTCGGAGCTGTTGCCTCACAGCCGAAGTGCGCGTACCTTGCACAAAGAATGTGTGTTCTTTTCTCCTTCCGTAATAATCCACGCATGAGGGATCAGCACATAGCGGACGCAGAGCTAGTTTTCCCAACGGAATGGAATCTGGTCTCAGCATGTGAGAGGCCTCGGAGAACTTGCTGTTTCTGTCACTGCTGCACGAAATGACACAGAGGTCGCAGCAGAACCGCGCCGCGTTGCTCATTGCGACAAACCAATACATCTGAAGAAAAATGCGACCCCGCGTCCTTGTGAACTGAAGGAATTATAAACTTTCCCACTGCTAGGAACGACGTTTTGAAGGAAATTACTGTAGCTGTGAAGAATTCCTTTTACATGATATAGCCTGCATGATGCAACGGACAAGACTGATAATCCCATCGCTGTGTGCGCACACAATGCCATTTCAATTAACGCACAGGCTCTTTCAGAATTACATTTTTCTAATAGTACGTTGGGAGGGGGGGCACGCGTTAACGTGGTTGATTGAAGCACTATGCTACAAGCCGAAAGGTAGCGGGTTCGAATCTCGATGAAGTAATTGAATTGCTCAATTGACATAATCCTTCCAGTCGCACTATGGCCCTGGGTTCGACTGAGCCTGTAATAGAAATGAGTATTAGGAATTTTCCTGTGGGATAAAGGGCGGCCAGCTCGTAAGGCTGACCTCACCGCCATCTGTGGGCCGATTGTCTAGAAAACGTGGGAACCTCGACGTCTCACAACCCTATGGGCCTTCACGGCCTCTTACAGGGATAGCTTTAATAATACCTTCGGACTGCAAAAACACAATTTTGCGAGTCAGAATATTCAAGAAAGGAGGAGGAAAAGTAAAAGATGAATAAGAGCAGGAACGAAGAGACAGACAGACAGATTGCGTATATGTATGCATAATTCGTGATCGGTAAGAAGGGCTAAAAAAAAATATAATTACGAAGAACACAGTCTGACAAGAATCTGAATTAAAAAAAAATCTTTATTTGTAACATGCCGATCTGAATACTGATTTTCACGTAAGTACTAATTTGAAATCAAGCCATATTTATAGCTCAGTCAGTATAGTGACTGGGCTTTCGATTCTCAATAGGGACAAGAGATTTTTCTACAAAGTGTCCATAATATTTGGGGCCCACCCAGCCTCTCATTCAGTGGGTACCGGGAGATTTTTCCAAGGGTTAAAGCGACCGGGGCGTGAAACTGCTTACCTTTATCTAGTGTCGAGGTTAAGGATACGTGGATCTATAACTCCACTCCCCCAGCTGCCTTCATGTCTAGATGCTTAATTTAGCAAAGGGAAAACTTTACCGTTATCGTAGAAAAAGCCTTTGGTGACCATTTCAAGGACAACTCAGTTCATACTGTTACGGAAAGTTTCAGTGTTCTGCCGGCGATCTTATGAAACCCGAAGATAAATTCTGTGGACAAAACGCAAGGCTCTCTAGCGTTAAAGCAAGTGTTACGTACAGTAACGACTCTACAGCCCTTTGGACCTTGGCCCATTTTTCAGTTCTGTAATCCTATACACAATCGGTAGGACTCCTTGGACGGGAGATCAGCCCGTCGCAAGGCCTCTACCTACACACAGAGCAGCACAAAGAGAGAATAAACTCAGACAAATATCCATGCCTCGAGTAGGATTCGACCCCAATATCCCAGTGTTCGAGCGGGCGAAGACAGTTCGTTCTTTTGACCGCGTGGCCAATGTGATCGGCAGATCATACGTACACCGTTTGTAATTCTTACTACTGAAGCTCTCTGAAGCCTTTCGAAAGAAGAAAAAATACATTTGCATAACATGTAGGCGTAAGATAGTAATCGAAACTCCCAAATATATGCTTCGGTTTTGTTAATTTTGAAACACAAATGGATCTAAAGGAAACGAACAAAATTCATATCTTTTCAGTTCAGTTCTTTATGTACGTATCTGCGTGCGCAACTCAAGCTCGTAGAGACAAATTACCTCATACAGCGTGAGCACGAATAAAAATGTAAAAGAAACAAAGACAAATACAAGGACAGGACAAAACAACAAATATCAATTAATGTCGTTTAAATTGAGACATAAGTTTCTAAAAATATCTATGTATTTACAAACTGCAGAAGCACAACCTGCTGAAGGCCAGTGACTGGATGAGCAATTAGACATAGGAAAGCTACTCGTGCTCCTAGCAGGAAGACGAATGCCAACTGCTCCTGTAATAGATGGGCAAGGTTTAGCTCCGCCACTGTAGTCGCTTCTAGGAGTAAAACATCTTAGTGACGAACCATGGTCACGTAATACAACATATACTGTTGAAGATTTAATCTTACTAATGCACTAAAATAGGAGCCGGTATAGCGCAGACGGTATAGTGACTGGCTACGGGCTGGACGAGTGAAGGCCTGAGTTCGAATCCCGGTAGGATCAAAAATTTTCTCTTCTTCGAAACTTCGAGACTGGCTCTGGAGCCCACCCGATCTCCTATTTAATGGGTACCGGGAAACTTTTCCGCAGGGGTAAAGCGGACGGAGCGTGAAGCTGAACAATCACCTCCAGCTAGTGCATAGGTCAAGAAAATGTGATCTATACATGTACTCCCTCGTACGTCTTTATGGTTTAGTGCTTAATTAGTTAAGCACAGGGACATATTTACCTTTAATGCACTAACTTCAAGATGCTGAATATTTACAAGAAATCTGTTAAGGCAAACGGAGATAAACTTCCTTTGTGTGACAATGCATTTTATCGAATTATATTAAAATCGGCGAAGCGGTGGAGTCAATTCATGGCTTAAGGTAAAGTGTAGTTTGTTTAGATAACAATCTGAATGGCCAAATGACGAGATGCAAAACATTTCATAACGAATTTCACAAACGGCAGGGGCATGTAGACCCGTTGCTAGACAACGACCGCGAAATGAGCAGCTATGCAACAACCAGTGCTAGGTAATGGCCGCAACAGACAAGCACACTCCAATAGAACGGTTTGAAGCGTTATTTTCTGCGCGGTCCGTGCAGAGGCTATATAACCTGGAGCAGAGAGAGGGAGAGACCGATGCAAGATAAATAGCGATTTAAGTCGTAAATAACTCTATCCAGTGTAGAGGCGGGGACGAATACGTTCACTGTAGCCCTGCGAGTCGTAGGAGGCGAAGAAAAGGGGACCCAGTTCCTGGGGGTATAATCGGCCACACCCCCTCTTCCTGGGGGATATAAATGCGGGGACCTGAGCTCCAGACTGGGGGGTCTCGATTCTGAAACAGTGAAATATAGTCATGAGTCCCGTGGGACTCGAACACCAGAGGTCCAGCAGCAATTGCAAACAACAGACCCATCCTCTCGTCAAAGAAAATGTTACATAAGGACTATAACCGCAAGTTTTCAGTTGGAAAAGAAAATTAATGGACTTGGGTCTCAAGGGGTATGTCTCCAAGAAGAACCGATTGCGGGCAAACCGCCAGTCGTAAAGTAACTCTGACACTGGGGCCGCGCCATAGCGGTTAGTCGCTGGATTCCCGCCGCGGCGGTCCGGGTTCGATCCCGGGTCTGGTCAAGTGGGATTTGTGGTGGACAAAGTGGCACTGGGTAGGGTTTTCTCCGAGTACTTCGGTTTCCCTTGCCAATCTTCATTCCACCAAATTCTCCATCATTATAATCGCCCGGGGCAGGCTACAATAGGCCAATCAGTGGCCACCGTGCTGAGTGAACCCAGCTGGACTCCACCCCCCACTAAGCTAATTGCAAAAATCTGACCCTGAGACCATGTCCTGTGTGTAGGCGGGTTCGAGTACCTCCACTGTAGCCCTATGAGTCATAGGACGCGGCAAAAGTGAACCCACTGCCTAGGGATAAAACTGGGCTACCCTGTTTCTGGGAGTTATAAATACCGGGACCTGGCCCTCCAGGTTGGGGGATTCTCGAAACTGAAACAGTAAAATATGGTCATCAGCCCCACAGGACCCGGACCTGAGAATAACTGTGCTGGCGAGGACCAGCAGCAATTATAAACAACATATCCGTCCTCTAGTCAGACAGAGCGCCCCACATCAACAAACCCGCAACTGTCTGACAGTAATAAAAATCTGGTCCTAAGATCCAGAAGGGTGTTTGACACCAAGACTGGCCGACTGACCATCGGTCGTAACATAACTTTGACTAAAGAGAGTCTTGAGACGGCAGTGAGAAGCGTAGGAGTTAGTTGTGAGTCAGTCGTCGGGCAGTAAGGACGAGAAGACGGAAGCTGAGGAAGCTACGTCTTTGGAAGCCGTTACCAGGCGACAACATTTGAAGCTACAACAGACTGAGAAGATTTTGTACCTGCTATATTGAATTGCAGAGTGTGTGAATTAGCAATAGCGCTAGAGTTGCATGTAGTTACGAGTTGTGTGTAAGTGTGCAATAAATCCGATTGCCAGGCCAAACCCTGTGTATAGTCACACTCAGTCACGTGACAATATTCGAGTATATGCAGATATTCATTTACGACCTTATCTAGGGCACGTTTTTTACAGGTCATAATATCTTAAACTAAAAATGGCCGTCTAACATTTTGCCAAGACGTACCGTACTGAATTTAAACTAATTTTGAATAATGGTACACGATATATGTGGAAAGTCCATGTATAAACCTATGTTATGTAGGCTTTGTTGTTGATCGATAGGCTGAAAAAAATTTCACAGTAACTTTCATTGAATGTCTCAGTGTCAAATTTGAAAGCGCAAAAAATCTGCCCAAGTATTTACGTGTTGATACTTGGTAAGAGACGGACAGTCGTCACTTCAAGGGACGCATTCGTTTTTACTTTTTACTGGAGCACTAGAGAGAACAAAAGAGAACACTATGCCTCAGGGCGACACACGCTGCGGATAAGTAGCCCAGAGACAAACTGTCCTGACTGAAACCTCTCGTGGATTTCACCAGTTGCTCTGTCAGTTCCACTTTCGTTCCAATTTGTTGTTTTTATTATTGTGTTACATAACTTGTCTAGTGATCAGCGTTCCTGGCTACAGATCCAGAGGTTCGGGTTCGATTCCCGCGCTACCAGACATTTTTCTGATAAGTAGTGGGTCTGGAATGGGGTCCACTCAGCCTCGTGATAATAATTGAGGAGATATTTCAAGAAATAGCGGTTCTGGTCTAGAAAACCGAAATTAACGGCCGTGGAGATTCGTTGCGTTGACCACACGACACCCTCTATCCGCAAAAGTTGGTACTAAACTTCGCCGACAAGCGGCGGTCGCTCGGTCAGTCTACTCGTAGTTCACTTGCGGGCTAAAATCACGGAGTTTGTTTGGTTTTTTGTTATATAACTTACGCAGTTTATGAAACGTCATTGTACAAGACCCAACTAGATGCTGCATGGAACCTAGAATTAGTATGTACACCTTTCCGCTATTGCACATCCTCTTAGAAAATACTTTATTTTGTGTTTGCTTATACAGAATGTCCCAGGGGAAAATGGCAGAATTCTGGGAGGTTATTCTAAGCAAAAAAAAAAAAAAAAGCTGTACGTACATGTGTCCTATTCCGGACGGTTTCCGAGATAGAACTATTTCACTGTATAGACGAGCAACACGCCTTGTCCTCACACGACTTGCAAAGGGCATTGTTGTTGAGAGTGGAATTTTCGAAAATGTGTTATACTAGTAAACTGTACCAACTTCGTTACTTGAACAATGAATACCGGTATTATAAACGGTAGGCAATACACCTTTTGCTTAGAATTACTGATACTATGACTTACTTACTCATGGAGATGAGCCCTTCTGGAGGAGCTGCAATTCTGCAGCTACTCAAGAATTTCCCAGCATTTTATAGAACCCGAAGGTTCATTACTGTGTTCACAAGAGCCCTCCACTGGTCCATCTCCTGAGCCAGAGCAATCCAATCCACCCCATCCATCTCTCTAAAATCCATTTTAATATTGTCCACTCACCTACGCCTTTGTCTTCCGCGTGTTCTCTTTCCTTCTGGCTTTCCCACCAATATCCTATATGCATTCCTCGTCTCCCCCATTCGTGCTACATGGCCTGTCCACCTCATCCCCCTTGACTTGATCATGATACTATGACTTCCATGAATAATTACCTTTCCTCTTGGAAAACTTTATATATGTATATAATATTTATTTAGCGAGGTGGGAATGGCTCAGCCTGTACCAATAGTGGACAGCCCGTGGCCTGCCTAGCTTCAAGTTACAGCCTGGGATACTGAAGTCGACAAAAAACACGCATAAAATATATAAAAGTATTAAACTACTTTTACGTTATATTACTTGTAATAACATTCATAGGTTTAAAATGCGAAAGTAGAATACAAACAGAAGTTTTTTCCCCTTATAAAAATAACTGTCGCGATATTTGGTTTTGTCTTAACATCTTTCGTTTCTGCTGCGCCGTGGCATCTGCGCATTCCCCCAATCACGTGCTATGTCTGGCGTAACGAGGGAATGAGTGGAACAGCAGCCATTGGATTTGCAGTTGCAAGCCAGTCGAGTAAGTCGTTTTGTGCTGTCGGTATTTAGTGTATTCTAAGAGTTTTAACGTTTCTCTTTTGAGTCTTCTGAACAAAATATGAACCCCTACTATGCCTACTGTCAAGAAGAGAAGAATAGCTGACGAAAATCTTATGTTTCAACGTAAGTTAACTAAGGAGTACTTCTTTGGTTATGTTACTGGCGTTGCTAATTGTCTTGTTTGCAGCACAAAAATGTCCTGCTTGAAAGTATACAATATTAATAGGCACTATAGAACAAGCCACATTTTACAGTTAGGTAGCTTGCACGGTCAGTTAAGGAAATATAATATCTACATACACAGCACACTTAACGTAACTAGTCTAACAGCGCGGAAGAACCTACAAGCCAATGGAGAATACGTAAGAACACTGCATCGACATCCTTACGAACTGCACCAATATCACGCATAACGCCCTCACCGCAAAGGGAATGCTGCAAGAGTAAACACAACAGCAAGAAATACTCTCAAGCAAATAGCTTTTCAATGAACGGACGACGACCAGAAAGGATAAAACATTAAAATGTAATTTAATTTCAATTCAAGGTTAATTTGTTTTAATTAGGAAATATCACGTTCATACGCAATACATAATTTTGACATAAAGTGCAAGTTAGACAACGTCTGGTGATGGCCGTATACGCTCGAAACATGTAGTGAGGAAGAAGGGTGACTAGAAAATTAGTTGCATTTAAGGCGGAAATATGTGTTTAAAAAAGGAAGTACAAAATAAGCTAGCTTCAAAAGTGTCTTAAAGACAGAATTTGTTTAACGGCGCAGCGCTGCGGTCAGCTGCGGCAGCACGTGTTCCTTATGTCAACTCTGAACTTCCAGCCGTAACAATGAAACTCTTCGGTGAAGCGGAAAGTGACAAAATGATAATCCAGGCGCAATTGCCAATATTGATTTTCCTCATAAAGCGCATATAATTTCTGAAATTAGTTTATCATTATTTACCACTGGAGGAAGGCAAGATCTTTCAAGCAACATTGAAAGAAAGTCGAAAGAGAAGGCTGCCAAACTTCAGTGGCCTTCTTCGACAATGGGGCAAAGCACAGATGTGACACACTTACAATAATCTAAGAATTATTTTACCGCCTGCGTTTTGGATTACATCTAGTTGTGAACGCCGTGGAGAGGGTTCTCTGAGCCTGGGCATCACGAGGGGTGCGTCATGGTAAGGCACAAGTTGAGAGAGCTTCTGGCGTCAAGGGAGGCTTAGCTTGCTGACTGCCTCTGTTGGATTGTCTAGCTCGGCCGTGCCTTAGCTCAGGCGGTTAGTAGCTGGCTTCCCACCGTGGCGGGCCGAGTTCGAACCGAAGTCAGGTCATGTGGGATTTGTGGTGGACAAAGTGGCACTGAGACAGGTTTTCTCCGAGTACTTCGGTTTCCCCTACAAATCTTCATTCCACCAGTATCATCTATCATCTGAGGCTGGTACAATAGGCCAGTAGTGGCCGCAGTACCAAGTGGACTCAGTCTCACGTCACCCAAAAAACTAAACGAAGAATAATAATGTAACGGATTTCATCAACGCGTTGCTAGACAACATCTCTGTCCAACACACAACAATAGATGAGGCTGTGTTTTCTATGTCGTCCGCGCCACGCCCGGCGCTGCTAACGGACCAATGAACTCGTAGCCTGACAAGTGACACGTGTTTTATGTGTGGTCTGCGCTACGCAACAGTAGAACTGCGTTTTCTGTTCTGGTCCGTGCCACGAGGATATCAGGGAATACGGGAATGGGAATTGACTTCACTTGAATCCCGAAGTTCCAAGGGAATAACAGTATGGCCAGAAGAAGAATTAGAAGACTTAGTGTGCGACGTTACGTGTGATGTAGTACATCGACACTGAAAGTGTGTAATTTACTGCGACTATTACAGTTCCACTGTTATAAATCCTTTGCCAGGAAACGGATAGTGAAGATTAGTGGAAATACACTGAGAAAATTAAGGTGGAGTGATTGTACTTGTTGTTGTTGTTGTTGTTATTGGAGAGGGTGGGTTTCCCCATGCACTTAGGCCAGCATTGGTCCATTGTGCTTCCCTCTATGTTATTCTACCAGTCTTTATACCCTACCGATATTGGTGCGTACCATCAGTCCCGACCGAGCCAGCGAGTTAGGCCTCTACTGGCTTGGCGGTATCTATAATGCTTCCCCCATCTATCAGAGGCGTTAGAGACTACTGCTGGGCGGGAAACGTCCTTGCATTTGGCTCAGTGACCTCCTTTGGAGATATGAGGTTCTTTTACGTGCCGTAAAGCTACGACACGGGACCCACGGCTTAAAGTCCCTCCCGGAGGACTTGTTCCCTGAATATTTCCGCCCTTAAAAATTCCACGACCTCCGCCGGGTTTGAACCCGCGTACCACGAGTCATGATTTGGGAACGTTACCTCTAGACTACGGAGGCCACTAGTGATTGTACTTACTAACTTACTTACTAATAGAGCTGAGCCCTTCTTGAGGAGCCGCCAATTCTGCAGCTACTAAAGAATTTCCCAGCATTTTATGGAACCCGAAGGTTCATTACTGTGTTCACAAGAGCCCCCCACCCGTCCATATCCTGAGCCAGATCAATCCAATCCATATATTTCAATCCTATCTCTCTAAGATCCATTTTAATATTGTCCACCCTCCTACGCCGTGGTCTTCCCAGTGGCCTCTTTCCTTCTGGCTTTTCCACCAATATCCTATACGCATTCCTCCTCTCCCCCATTCGTGCCACATGACCTACCCACCTCATCTTCCTTGATTTGAGTATTCTAATTATACTTGGAGAAGAGCACAAGTTAAGAAGCTCCTCATTATGCAGTTTTCTCCAACCTCCTGTCACTTCATCTCTCTTCGGTCCAAATATTCTCCTCAACACCCTGTTCTCAAACACCCTCAGTTTATGTTCCTCCCTTAATGTCTGAGACCAAGCTTCACACGCATACAATACCATAGGCAAAATTATAGTTTTGTATATTCTAATTTGTATACTTTTGGACAGAAGACGAAAAGACAAAAGGTTCTGGACTGAATGGTAGCAAGCATTACCCGAGTTCAATCTCCTCTTAATTTCCTCCTGAATCAGGTTTCGATCTGTTATCGTCGTTCCCAAATACCTGAACTGTGCCACAGTTTCAAAACATCTGTTTCCTATCTCTATGCCATAATTTTCCCCTCTATTATGGTGACGAGACAGCAACATATACTTGGTGTTCGTTGTGTTTACTTCCAGACCAACCTCCTTACTTTCGTCAATTAAAGTTTGTGTGTTTTTCTTTATGGTACCTACATTATCACCAAGTAGATTCACATCATCGGCATAGACCAACAGTGGACGTGTTCCGCTTAATTTTAATCCCACCTGGTTTCCCTGGGCCTTCCTAATTGCATGTTCTAAGGCAAAGTTGAAAAGGAGTGGCGATAAAGCATCTCCTTGCTTTAGACAATTCTGGATAGGAAATTTATCAGACAAATATTTACCTATACGGACTTTACTAAACGTTTCGTTTAAATATATTTTAATCAGCCTAGCCGGTTTCATTGGTATTCCAAACGCTATCAGAATATTGTACAATACTTCCCTTCTAACTTAATTGTACGTTTTGTTGAAGTCTATGAATAGCTGATGTACTGTCTCATTGTACTTCAATTTTTCTCCAATATCTGACTAATGCAAAAAATCTGATCTGTAGTTGATCAGTTACGTCGAAACTCACACTGATGATCCCAAATAATTTCATCTATATATGGATTTAACCTTGAGAGAAGAATATTGGATAACATTTTGTATGAAGTGATATCCCCGATAATTACTACAGTCAGTTTTATCACCCTTCTTGTGCACTGGTACAATAATAGACTCATTCCACTGATCAGGCAATTTTTCCTTATGCCAAATAGAAGTAGTTATATTGTGGATCTTAGAAAGTAATATTTCACCTCCTGCTTGAATAAGTTCTGCCGGAATTTGATCACTACCTGGCGATTTATACCGTTTCAATTTCGCAATAGCACTTTCAACCTCAAAAGGGCTAGGATCAGGTATTAAGCCCTCAGCTGTATCGATTTCTATCTGCCTAACATCACTGACCCTATGTACATTCAATAACTGAGAGAAATAGTTCCTCCACCTATTCAAAATGTTGTGGGAATCTGCAAGCAGATCACCATTCTCATCCTTCACTAAGTTACTGCTAGGCTGGTAACCCCTCCTAAAGTCATTTATTCCTCTATAGAGGTCTCAAATGTTCTTGTTCTTACATTCATTGCAAGCTCATCAATTTTGCCTTTGAGATATTCCCTCTTTTGTTCCTGAAATGCCTGCTGGTTTCACGTCTTTTATTGTTCAGATTATCCCCATTTAACTCGCTTGGATCCTGTAACCATTGCAATTTTGCCTGCTTTCTTTGATCTAATAATTTTTAACATCCTTCATCGAACGAAGGCTTACGCTTCTTCGGTTCATAATAACCTAGACTCTCTTTGGCAGACATTTTTATATTATCTCAAATAGTTTCCCAAGCTGTATTAACATTCACCTCAGTTTTTAGATTGTGTAAATCAGCAATTGTGTAATAATTATTGTAGTTACGACCTATAAACGGTTACTAAATCCAATTAACAATGCGAATGCCGTCTTTAGTTACTGATACACGTATAAAAGTACTCTTGACTCTGATGAGAGGGGAGCTATATTCCTCCGAAACATAGGGCTATATATCCGATAGTGACTGTGCTTTAATCCAGAAAACCGCGCTTGTCACATCCTAAAATAAGCCTTAACGACAATATTTGTAGCCCTACACGTTCTTCTTCTCATGGAATACGCATTTTTTAAATCAAATAAGAAAATATCACTGAGTCTTATTGTGTTTACAGTGCACCACGTTCCTTTTGTGGGCTGTTTAAGGACGCTATCAGGATCGCAGTCCCTGTAGCGTTGGCTGGTAAAATAATAGATAAAAGATGAATTTAAATGGATTTGAAGGATTTGCCGTCGCCTACGCGAGATGCTATCCTCGAGTATGCCTGGACGGACAGAGGAAAAACATTACAAATCAAAAGATATACGGCGATTGTGTCGAGCGTAACCCGAACACAAATCTAGAGCGTTGCCGCTACGCTAACCTGTTCCGTAACACGTATTTCGAAATGTGAAATCAGCAACCACTGAAACGGAGTGTACGGTACGTCTGAGTCTGAGACAAAGCTGTGCGTTAACTGAAAATAGTTCAGAAACAGTTTCAGCGCGCCACTCGGTTTGAAGGCAGATTATGGAAGCTGCAGACTTACGTGTATTTCTCAGAGTAATGAGACAGCATCTTCAGTTGTGTAGAACCAGACGAATCTGCGTGAGTTACGCAAAGATGTAGGCTCACGTTGAATATAGAATATTTTCAAGTATTAGAGTGTGTGACTATAGACGGGGTCTGGAATGGTGACTCGATTTTTGGGCCAGTTAGCCACACACCTCGGAACTACAAATAATAACAGCGCCCTCGCTAATCTGCACACTTACAAATCACTACTGCAATCACCGCATGACTATCAACTGACTAATCTCAGAGTCTGAGTTATGTCACGCTAATTATTTGGTCTTGGCGCCTAGCCCCTTGAGACTCACGACCAGTATTTTGTTTTTCCAACTGAACATTTGCTGTTATAGTCCTTATGTAACATTGTCTCTGACCAGAGGATGGGTCTGTCGTTTACAATTACTTTTGTCCCTCACAGAGCAGTCATTGTCAGGTCCGAGTTCCTCGGGACTGATGACCATATTTTATTGTCCAGATTCGAGAGGTCCAATATTTATATTCCCCAGGAACAGGATGACCCAGTTATAACCCCAGGCACTGGATTCCCTTTTCATAGCCTCTTACAACTCGCAGGCTGACGGTGGAGGTATTCAAACCCGCCTCCACACGGGGTTGACTAATTTCTAACCTTTCGTTTGCTCATAACATCTCGGCACTGACCACGCAGAAAACAACTCTTCCATTGTTGTAGTCCAACTGCTGCATTGTTACGAATTTGACTCCTAGCAACGGGAACGTATTTACCGAACCGTTGCCCAGAAATGGTTTGGTATATCAACCCATCTCGTGGTCATTGCATAGCAACGACTCTACATGTCACAATATATATTGTCTTGTGTTTCCCAGGTAACGCCACAAGAAATCATGGGTTTCGGATTAGACGAATGTTTATTGGACAGTTATTTGTTTACCTTCACAAATATAACCACTCTCAGCAACGTCTTTCGTGTTCCCTCTCCAATGGCTCTGCTCTTGCACCGCTATTCCCGGTGGAGCCTTCGTTCTTGATTCTTCCCTTATCGCTCACTGGATCCTCTCGAACAGTGTTCACTGCTCGGCACGGACCACCCACAGAAAACACATTGCTGCTCGGCAACGGATATCATATATTTATAGTTTTCTTAGGTGTAACGGTGCTAAAGAAATATTTAGTTTCCTGCTGTGTCAAATATGAAAGCAACTAAGATAATATCTGTTAATAAAATTATTAAGGAATGTAAACTCACGTAAATGAACTTAACCAAGGACCAGTTCAGAGATGACATCCTCAACTTAGAGACCGGGGTTGTGATAATGTACTGCCTGGTCAGGGTTGTCATACATCTGAGGAGAGCTATGGTATATAAGCATGGACTAATGACAGAATTACTATGTAAATTTGTCCGTCGATCAGAACAATTCTACGCTTCCAATAAATAAACGATAGACTCAAATTGTAGATAAAATCACCTAGTTTATTAAGATGTTATTTTTGCTACATGTTTCCGTCACGACCATCATCAGGCGTTTATAAACAGTAAAGTGAATCTACGTTCATTACTGGACTACGTGTCGCATAGCATTGCTATCACTATGTCATGCGCGAGTTTCTAAATAGGATTTTTTTTCCTTAGCATTACAGCCCCAGTGGGCCTAGGCCTACCTCCATGAACTTCTCCGTTCACTTCGGTTTTTCTAGATTTTACACATTCGGTAGGACCCCTTGGCGGGTGATCAGCTCGTCGCAAGGCCTCTACCTGTACACAAACAGAAAAACGCACACACACAAACTAAACATCCATGTCCTGAGTGGGATTCGAACCCACGATCCCGGTTTCCAAGCGAGCGAAGACCGTACATGCCTCAGACCGCTCGGCTACCGTGACCGGCCTACATAGGATTACACTATCCAAATATGTTGAAATACTTATACAGGATATTTCACGACTTTAGGGCATAACTGCAGGAGGTGATTTCCTAGGTCTTTGTGATCAAAAGAGTTCATATAAACATGTGTCCGATTTTGGATGGTTACGGAGTTATGACCGTTTTAAACTCAGAATAGAAGGTAACGATTACTGACAATAAACGGAACAAAATAATAAACCAGAATAATACATGATACATTTAAAGTAAGAATGTAAAGTTAACTTCGTGAAATTACCTTTAATTTGAATTGATTGATGCTTAAAGCTGATTTTCGAAAATGCCACCGCCGACTGCAACACAGGCTGCCGCTCGGTTTGAACCGCGCCGGACATACCAACCCACCACGCCTTAGGTACCTCTCAAGTGTCGAGAGAACGAGAACGCTCTGTCTGTAGTTGGCTAAAAATAGTGACCCGCCAGCTGACAGACGCGGTTCACACGAGGGCGTGTACGGGAATGAAAAAACGGCCATAACTGCGTAACGGTCCAAAATCGGATATATGTTTATATGAACTCTTTTGATCACAAAGACCTACAAAATCACCTCCTGCAGTTATGCCCTAAAGTCGTGAAATACCCTGTACATACGTATATGATGTGATGTGTTTTAGAACTTTATCCCATATGGGGACGTGGATGTTATAAGAGTGTGCCTTGTTGGTGCTAATGGTTACATGTGTGCTCTTTGGGTGAAAATGGGGTATCTCGAATTTTTGACCCTTTGGTATAATGTTGAATATTATGCGAGTATGCTGTGTTAGTATCGAATGAAGATAATGATAGAATGATGATTATCGGGGAGAAACCGCAGAAGCTTAAAGGAAACCACCCTTCAGTGCCACTTCGTTAATTAAGAACATGACGTGAAGCCACACGGGATGGAACCTGAGGTTGTGCAGTGAGAAGCCAGCAAGTAAATCTCTGAAATATGGCACCCAGAATACAGTTAATGGAAATGATTGCATTTAGCGAAAATGCAGATCTGTCGGGTCGATATTTCAGCGTTTTTATTGCAATATCGGTGACGAGTTTCCCTGAAATCTTTATAAACTCAATATGTCAGAATTTCTAAGATGTTAATAATCTTTCAAACATTGTCTTCTGCATTATAACGAAAACCGAAAGATCTATTCGAATATTCCTAATTGTGTAAGATTTGAGGTTTTCACGGCGCCACATCCCAGAAGACTGCTTTCTTCATTCCTAATTTATTTGAAAATAATTCAAAATTAGTGGACTCTTGAAACAGGTTAGGTTTCAAAACGCGGATACCTAAACACGTGGTTGAACTAAGGTGAATGATTTATTGAGATGCTTAGCAATAAAATCTAGGTGAAATATCGTTAGCTGCTTTCTCGCTATGTAATATACCTCTTAAAACACTGCTCTTAGGCGCCTGATATATTTTGTGTGTATTTGAGAAGATAAACAAAAGAAACTTGTCCTACTATCTCCTAAGAGTTGAAACTAAATTATTCGTCCTTGTTTGTCATAAAATTTATAGGTTAGAAAGGATTTTGTTGTAGAAGCGTCATCATTGAAATTTAGAAACAGAATAAGTTTTTATCAGAAAAAAATGGATATGATTGAAAAGAGGACCAATGAGAGAGTTCAGATTTTCATTTCGCAAGCGTAATGGGCCAGTTTCGGTTGCTCGCTGGCCGTAGCTGTGCTGTCAGGGTCAGCGTGTTGAGGAAACAAATGGACATAAAGTGATGGGTCAAGGACTAGCGCTTGCTAATTGGAAATGTGTGTAGCCATGGCGAAGACAATCACAGAATTGATTGGTTTGTTTCGCTGCAAACAGTGACTTTCAGCTTCTTACTGCGAGCAGAGGTCTCACGTATTCATTATTATAGCATTTTACGAAACAGTCTGGCAAAGGTTGCGCAGCCTATAGACATGTTTATGTAGCGAGGCTGTCAGTAGCTGAGAGTATGTAGCATCGACTGATGGATTAATGAATGATTAATTAGGAAGGAATGTGAAATGAATTGGCCGTGGCCTGAATTCAGACACTACACCACTCCAGCATTTGGCAGGAGTGAACGAGGGAGACAAACAAGGACCTCAGTACGTAGGACAGAGGTTCTGACAGCTGTGACTATGAAGATTAATATGTTTTAAGCGTGTTACGCCGTAGTTGGGTAGAAATCCACTGACACTCCTGCATGGTGTCTGCGGGCTGCAGCAAGACTACACGGCGTTACATTCAAGAAGACGGACACTTCAAACTGAATGAGGATAGGCGACCTTAGGGGTCAAGATTTGAACTAAAAACTTTTGCCATTAAAATTGCTGTGTATGATATTCTCTGAGTGACAGAGGAAAACGGCAATAAAAACATAATTAGACGGCTTGAGGGGCCAAAATTTGAGCCAGGCCTTATTGCTAGTAAGAGTGTTATGGTACGCCCTGAGGGACTGAGGAATATCACGGAAACTTCAGACAGAATAGAGGTTTCGGGGATCTGAACCCGGGTCTAACATATGGATTGCCAGTAAGACTGTAATAACATCCCTTAGAGACTGAGAGAAAACACTAAAACGATCAGCGCCTGTGATCTTTCGGGGTAAAGTCCAAAGACATGGCTTGGATTGAAGCGCTGTACCGCGAGGTTCACTTGTCAGTCGTTTGCCACGTGCAGACCGCGGGCCTCCTATTGCACCTGCCCGTTCTCTCTTGGTCACTGAAGACTGTGTAATACTCATTTGTTTGAGACTTATTGTGGGTGTAATTGCATTGGTTTCCATTGCCCTTCATCTGGTTACATTAACATTATACAAGAAAGACAGAATTCTTGTGTGAAGTCAGGGGTGTACAAATGTTAGTTACAGCAGCATACACAGTCGTGCCTTGCAGACTGGGAGCCTGTTGAATGCAACAGAGACATAAATACCATGTCTCCATTGGTAAGACGATACTAAACTTTCGGAGGAATCTTGTGCCTCCATCTTCATTGTAGAAGAATACCCGGAAGATAGTATGAGTTTACCAAACTATACGGCGTCTCGTTCAAGAAGATGAAGTTCCACATGCTTGTCACCCCAATGATAATTATATATAGGCCGCTTCTGTGGTCTAGTGGTCAGCGTTTCTGGCTACAGATCCAGAGGTCCGGGTTCAATTCCCGGCGCTACCAGATTCTCTGAGAAGTAGTGGGTTTCGAACGAGGTCCAGTCGGCCTCGTGATGATAATTGAGGAGCTCTTTCAAGGAAATGGCTGCTCCGTTCTAGAAAACCGAAATTAACGGCCGTGAGGATTCGTTTCGCTGACCACGCGACACCCTCTATCTGCAAAGGTTGGTACTAACTTCGCCGACAAGGGGCGATCGCTAGGTCGGTATAGTTCGCTTGCGGACTAAAATCACGGAGTTTTTATATACGAGGATATATACGTAGTATATGTATACAACGTCTTGCTTGCTCTATGTAGGTCCATATGCTGAGGGTTTCAAAACTCATGCAGATTAAATGAGGGGTACGGAGCTCAAATCCAACGAGGGCCACAAATATATTTCCAGAAACCTAGGTCGGGCTTGTATTTGCAAGTATTTATTTATTTGTATTTAAGCACACATATTATATTTCTGGACATTATCCATTGTTCTGGTTTTATCTAAAACACAGTCACGTTTTTATTCTGGATTCTGTCTCCGTCTTCAGGTAAAACCTACTCAGTTGGGCCCAACCGACTCAAGTCTCCGAAACGCTGTGTTTTGAAATATAAACATGACTGTGTTTTAGATAAAACCAGAACAATGGATAATGTCCAGAAACATAGCATTTGTCCTAATGTATCGTCGTCACAAACTTTAGATCTTATATATTTTCATTGAAGAATGCTGCATCAATGGCACATGTTGGATTTTAGATTCTCAGAACGGTAAGTATGGAGGGTATGACATCGTGTAGTCTGGTAGAATTTCACACGATATTTCGAATTAATTTATTGCTTCTATCGTCACGGTCTGAAGTAAGTCAACCGAGAAAGCATCAAGAAGAAAGCGTGCTATTGCATTCTGATGATTGCTTGATTGCTTTATTCCTTGCGTTAGCTGTAACCGTTACCTCCTTGAAGTCATTTCACTTCTTCATGAAAGACTGGGAGTTACATTTAAGAGATCGTCGTCTGGCTGATCGGAAAGCATGAATTCTCAGGGCGTATAACCGTGACTGGATCCTAGCCGAAACGACTAAATAGAGGTTGGAAGTCGAAGCGTAGGCGGTTAATTAGTTAGCAATACGTTACATTCAGAACGAGTCGCAGTTCGCTGCTAATGTAAAGGCTGGGCAAATAAGTTTCGAGACTCATTTCATAATTTCGCGCCGGACGATCGGGCAACGCTGTTACTTCGAATGTTAGGTGACGCAACAAGACAAGCACGCACGGAAAATCTGGGTAAGCTTCTTTCAGGATTCGTTGAACAGTGGCTCATTACATTCTAAAGTGTTCTGACAATGGTGTATAACATTCAGAATTATTGGGTTTTCGGAGTTATTTTAAAAAACTAGAAAACACAACGTTTCGGAAATTTGATCGTTCCCGAAACGTTGTGTTTTCTAGTTTTAGAATACGAGACGATGGACAAAGTCCGAAAACCCAGTAATTCTGAGTAACTCGTTAGATCACTCTGTCGTCACCTTTGTCCAGGCGTGATAATGGAGTGTAAGATGGAACAGAGATTGAATGTGAATTTTTGTGTTAAACAGCAGAAATCGACAAGCGAAATATTTAGGGATGTTAAAAACAGTTGATGGTGTATTTCCAGGCCGGAGAAGCCACTGATATTAAAGTCCAAGGTCCAAACAATGTTGAACTGGTTTTTCGACATCAAGGGTATCATCCACTTTGGATTTCTACCCGAAGGGACTGCCGTAAATCAGACATTCTACGTGCAGACGTTGAGAAGGCTTACTGATGCCATGGAGGGCAGGAGAGGAGAGTTGTGGAGAGATCGCTCACTGATTCTTCACGATGACAATGCGTCGACATGTTCTTCGCTTAGGGTGTCGCAGTTTTTGACAGGAAAAGGCATCTCTGCCATGGATCATCCACCCTACTCTCCTGACTTGGCTCCAGCTGACTTCTGGCTGTTTCCAAAACTCAGGAGCGTGCCGAAAGGAAAGCGTTTCTCGGACGTTGAGGACATTAAATCATATGTGAAAGAAATGTTGACAGACATTCCTGTTCAAGATTTTAAAGAAAACTGTTTTGAGCAGTGGCCGCAGCGCTGGAAATATTGTAGAAGATTTAAGGAAGATTATTTTCAAAATTTATAGATTGCTAAAATTTGCAGCTCTTAAAATAGAAATAAAAAAAATAGTTTCGAAACTTATTTTCCTGAAGTTGAATACTTCAGTAGAAAATAGAGGAGCACTACTGTATCTGTTGACATTGCTGGTCGATGCAGGCCTTGTGAAATGTGACGTTAAGTGTAATTCGAATAATCGCATGTAGGTTGAATGGGATTAAAAGCGAACGTTTGCTTCGGAGATCCCACTGATGGTGATTAATTAAATCTGTAAATGCTAGGTGCTCCTTCGGCTCGGAGTTTCCTGTTGGATGCACAGCACGTGAGAGTTTGAAGCAAAACCTACTGTTTATCAAATATACGATTAT
The DNA here is from genome assembly GCF_002891405.2 of Cryptotermes secundus. Taxonomy (NCBI): domain Eukaryota; kingdom Metazoa; phylum Arthropoda; class Insecta; order Blattodea; family Kalotermitidae; genus Cryptotermes; species Cryptotermes secundus. The sequence continues at coordinate 490,500 of NW_019744119.1, forward strand.
TTAGAATGATCATGTACATCCGACTGGTTCAAGCCCAAAGTCAAAAGTAACTTGGTATAATTTCTCTTTGGAATCTTCTGGAAGACTGTGCACCTTGAAGGCTAGGGGATTACGTGGTGCGGAGGTTTGTTACTCCAGTTTCGGCGTGGTGCTCTTCCCTGTGTGTACACGGCCTCTTTCAATGAATCGATTTTATTGGAAAACAAGTCATAAGTTCCAAAAGCCAGACAAACGTCTTTAATTCGAAACTAGAACCGTTTATGGCAAGCAGCCCGCTTCTAATACACAGAATCGGCACCTCCCGAATCCATTTGCTTCCAACATTTCCCGATTTTCGTTCAAAACAGATATAGGATAAAAAGTAAAGATAAAGTTATTCCTGTAACGGGCCGTGGAGGCCCATAGAGTTGTAAGACTCCGAGATTCCCAATATTTTATAGACAATCGGCTCATAGATGGCGGTAAGGTTGTCAGCCTTACGCGCCGGCCGCCAATTATCTCCTAGGAAGATTCCTGATATTCATTTCCGTTATAGGCCGAGTAGACCCCAGGGCCATAGTGCAGCTGGAATGAGTAGGTCCATTGAAAAATACATTGACCTCATCGGGAATCGAACCCGCGACCTTCCGCCTAGTAGCATAGTGCCTCAACCCCCTCAAAGAAGGGGTCAGAGCTTTTATCTTTACATGTTTTTGGAAAGCTACAGGTTATGCAGCGAAGTTCTGCTTGTGTTCCAGACGACAACCTCGCTTGCCTCACTCAAAATAGAACGTACATTAAGTTATGGTCTAAATGCTACCCGTCTTTTCAAAATATTGCCTGTTCCGTAGTTGCTTCGCAGCAAAGAATTGAAGGTTCATCGCATGTTGTGTCTGGTGTACTTCAACTTACTGGGCGTTGCCTCTGCAGAGGATGATTTAGGGCTCCACGACATCACAGTCCAGCACCAACCACTGCGAGAGCCTTAAATTTAACTTGGCAATTTAATTCTCTGTTGAGGCATTTCGTTGCTATATAATTCATTGATATCACGTTTTCTCGCATCCCAGTGCAGTATACCAGTTTGCTTACGATACAGATGGTCACACGTCGAACCCAGGCGCTACCACCAAGCGCACAGTGATACTGTGAACGGATAACGCAATGCTAGGACATCACTGAAAGTGTTGCGCAGAGAGGAGAGGGAAAACACAAAGTTAAGTGTTAGGAACTTCTAATTAGTATGGTTAATGTCATACCTCTTGGGTATAAAGTTGCTTTATTAATTCAATGTGTAGAATCGGTTACAGGCACGCCATTTCAGATATTTCTTTCTTTAGTGGGACAGTTCTCGTCGCTTACTACGCGTAGCAGTATATACGTACATGAGTTAAATCGCCATTTATTATAGCAGACCGTGATCGAACAGGCTTGTGTAGCGGCATTGCTTTAGACTTATACTTCAGAGGTACTCAGTTCGAAACTCGGGAGGGGGAAAGGGCTGTACTGGTTGAAGTTTACTGCTTATTACTTAGGGTCTCCGTGTAAATTTCGGCATATTACCTGGGCTAGACCAGTGGTTCTCGACCTATTTTTGCTCGTGGTCCACTTCTGAAATTCGTTCCTTTCTGTGACACCCAGATCTTGTTTAATTGTAATAAATTTGTACTTTAGCAACATGGATATCAATATATTTGAATATAAACCAAGCAAACTGGTCCATGGGAACAAACAATTTTTGGCGGTTTCAATTTTTAAAATTTATGACTACCTTTTTTTTCTATATTTCTTTTAAAGATGTCGAAAATTTGGAAGTCAATATTCATAAAATTTATTTTAGAAGTCATTCTACTTAAAATAAATACTAAACTGCTGTAATCAGTTCACAATATTTGTCTTTGTTGAGGGAAGGTATTCAAATTCTACTGAAAGATAATAATTTATTTGTAATGAAAGTTCAAGTTATTATGAAATGTAATGCTCAGTTGTCGAAAAATAGTAGCTGGAGTTTGTAACTTACCTCCAAAGTGGGGAACTGCCCCAATAATAAAACTTGCGAGGAAAGCCCGTCTTCTTCCAGACACTCCAAATACTGAACTGAAGAACACCTGAAATTTTCTGAAAAGCTGGCGGTAAAACCCAAGAGAGAAGTGGGAGATATTTAAGAAAATAAAGTATAATTTTTCCAGTTAACTATCTTGTTAGGGCTTCGCCCGCTCCGAGAAGGCAAGTACCTGTTTACAAGTACATGTGATTCCCAGATCTAATTACAATAGGTCCTGTCCCTTCTAAGTAAGGCACACAAAAACAATGATTCTGATTTATTGTGTTATTACATGTACTGATCATTTTGGTATTTTTATTTCTTTTTTTTTATTAATAATTTTATTTTTGAAGTGAAATTTTCGCGGCCCACTTAACAGTTTCCACGGCCCCCGTTGAGAACCACCCGGTCTGACTATGATTCCGTCCTTCCAAACCCTAGACAATTCGTAATTCGTATTTTTTTGACGACGCTGTGAGCAGCTGGACCATGAAGTTCGAATGAAAAGAGACAGAATGATGGCAAATTTCGATAGATTTTGAATGAAGCGTATTGCTTGCTGTCCCAGAATTTTCCAGGAGAAACCGAGGGAAACCCTGGAACGTCTGTCAGGATAAAGGTTGTCACGGCCGAGTTTATAATCGTCTACCTTCCGAGAACGAGTTGAGATGTTTGCCGTTACCCTTCAACGTTCCTCCCAGCACTCGCTTGTATATAATCTGAGGATCCGACAGAGGCGTGAACTGCACAACAGTCATTTCGCCTTTCGCAAATTTTTTTTTCATTCTGAGTTATTTTCGTACTTTTAGCGCTGTGCTACAAGATGGAAGGTCGCGAGTTCGAGTTCCGATGAGTTGGATTTTTCAATTTATCTAATCCTTCCAGCCTCACTATGGCCCAAGGTTCGACTCAGCCCTAACAGAAATGAGTACCAGGAATCTTCGGGGGGGGGGGTAAAGGGCGGTCGGCGCATAAGGCTGAAAACCTCACCGCCGTCTGTGAGCCTATTGTCTGGAAATGTAGGAAACTTGACGTCTCACAATCCATATGAGCCTCCACGGCCTGTTACAGGAACAGCTTTACTTTTTTTAGTTATCAATTAAAAAGTGAACTTTTGAATCCAGTGGATACGTGTTCCCTCTACAAGCATTCTAAGCACCTGAGCAGATTCGAAAAATTTTGTGAGAATATTGTGCTGCTGAAGGCGTGTCTGCTTCATACAGTTTCTACTTTGTTGAAATCTGCAGTAATAGCAGGACAGACGTACAGACTTGTGAAGTGGCAGTGCTATTAGCGACACCTGACGTGGAGTCATGAAATTATGAATGGTAGCGGCAGCCCGAAAGCTATGCAGATGTTGTCAAGGCAGCATTTTCTTTGTAATCGAAGACAACATTGTGACGTTCTGCAAAATTTGCATTTAACTTTCAGATTCACGGAGACAGCGTCACCGTGCAAATACGCTTAACGGTCAACATAAGTGGATACCCCTTGCAGCGACAAAATGCCGCAGTCGCGCATCGGTAAATTTGATCGTTCCTCAAGCGTCTTGCTGGTGTGTCAGCTCTCACGTTCGGAAACAGTTTGGGCACTTAGAATGAAAGATAGAACGGAGAAACGGAGGAAAGGAGTAACTGAAGGAAGAAGGAAAGAAAGGAGGAAGGTAAAGGTAAAGTTGTCCCTGTGCATAACTAATTAAGTTCTTCGCCTTGAAGGCGTATGGGGAGTAGATCCATAGATCCACATTTTCTTGACCTTGGCGCTAGCTGGAGGTGAGTAATCAGCTTCACATCCCGGCCGCTTTACTCCCCAGGAAAGATCCCCCCGGTACCCATTGGATAGGAGGCTGGCTGGGTCCCAGAACGACGTGGAGAAAAAATTCTTGACCCTACCGTGACTTGAACTCCGATACCTCGGTCGTCCAGCCCATAGCCAGTCGCTATACCGACTGAGCTTTCCCGGAATAAGGAAAGAAGAGGAAAATAATAGAGGGCTGAAGAAGAGAAAAGATGAAGGGGAAAGTAAATAAAGAACAAAAGATGAAGGAATGAAATAAAGAGCGTAGAAAGAAAGAAAGAAAAGAGAGGTAGAAGGAAAGAAAGGGGGAAGAGAGAAGAAAGAAAGAAAGAAAGAAAGAAAGAAAGAAAGAAAGAAAGAAAGAAATGATAGAAAGATGAGTGGGAGAATGAAAAGATGGATGACGAGACCCGAGAAGTACGGAAAGAGGAAGACAAAAAGAAAATGGAGATAGAAACGCGAAACAGAAATTTGAAGGGGCTGAAAGAATAACTTAAATGAAGAGAGTAGCAGGAAGGAAAAGAGGATACAATAAACATATGAAAGGTAGAAAAAGAAAGCAAGCAACTAAGCCACTGAAAAAAGGTTCAAAAGAAAGCCGGCTGGCAGCCTTTATTCGCTTCATTTCGCGCACGCGCGTTTAATCATGGTGTACTATGCGATTCTAATGGGCATCAATACGAGTAAGAGCCTTCCTTGTGTCTCTCGCGTGCTGGACCCTCTGGTCAGGAAGCCCCCAACAGCCAGGGCTCTACGGGCAACCAGAAATGGCACCAATATAAACAAAGGGGCAGGTCCGCTCGTCTTTCTGCCGCCCTTGCCAGCGAAATGTACCTTGACCTGCGCCAACACATTCTGAAAACAATAACAGACTCTTGCCCTCACCGATCGGTGACATAGTGAACATGCCTACGGGCAGTGTTTGGGCGGACACCGTCTGTCCTGATTACGCTTCATCGTAGTTTTCCTTTGTCCCTGCAGGCAGATGCTGAGACAGTACCTGACTCAGGCCACAAGCGCTTCCTTCTGAATCCCTTTCAATTTCAAAATTATCCTACCCTTGGACTCTACATAGTCTAGATACTGATATGATCATAAAATTTATTTGTGCGTTTGTAAACATTTTGTCACGTGTAGGATGGTATGCGTGACAAAATGACGGTTTCTAGTTCGGATGATTTATCAGCACTTTGGTTACAATCTCTTTTTATTTAGACTTAAATTCCATAGCAACGGTCGCGGCACGGGCTCCATAGAAAGCCAGTTACGTCATAGTTACCTCGCTCCTATATTGGCGCGCTGACTGTTGCCTAGCAACGAACTACAATGCTTTCAATGACTGAGGAATCCTGGCAACATCGTGGAGCGGACACAGTATTTCTCACAGATTGCTACAGTTAACTGCCGACAGCAGAATGAGTCATTAGCGCTGATAAACGCGCACCGTCAGGTTGTCTGATCTTGCCACTGCAGTAAGTCGCATTAGTAGCCAGTATCTGTTAGAGGTGTCGATAGGTGGTCGACATTTATACTGAAATGAAGTTGACTATTGAACAGCGTGTGTATCCAAGCTTATGAAAATGTGGCGATCCACGGGTTCGGTGTGTGACATAAAGAAGCGATCAAAGAGGGTTGTGCTGACTGAAGAAAAGGTTAGGGATACTGAAGGCACGGCTACACATCACTCCCCGAAAATCGTTAAGACCCTTAGCAAATGAAACCGGTGTTTCGCTATGATCTGATTCACAGCCACAAAATTAATGAAATTTTGCCCGTATAAAATAAGTTGTGCATGAGCTGAAACAACGAGATTATGCAGCAAGAATTCGTTTCTGCAACTGGCTGCTGCAAAATGTGCACGATGGAATCATGGATCCACAGCTTCTGTTCATGACTGATGAAACGTGGTTTCACGTTAGTGGCTATGTCAACGCACAAAATGTAAGACTATGGAGTAATGAAAATCCTCACATTATACAGCAAGTGCCATTACATAGTGAAGAGGTTGGAGTGTGGGGTGCTGTAAGTCCGCGGCGAATCATTTGCCCCTTATTCTTCCACGAAACCGTGAACTCTGACCGCTACGTTAAGATATACTGAATCCGTTCTTCAATCAGCTGACTGCTGAAGAAAGACAATATGGGTATTTTCAGCAAGACAACGCTACAGCACATATGGATAATGCATCCGTGGTCTCAATACGGGAAGTGTTTGGAGACTGAATAATCAGCAGGGGACTGTGGCCTCCCAGATCTCCAAGTCTCCGTTTTTGCGATTTTTATCTTGGGGGAAACATAAAGGGAAAAGTCTACAAGCATAATCCTCGCAGCACTGAAGCTCTGCAGAATGAAATAACACGCGTAATTAGTAAATTAAATTGCCGTAGAGCAACTACAGAAAGCGTCGCATAATTTATTTATGCGACGCGAGGCATGTTTGCAAGCGGAAGGGGGTAACTCCCAACACCTGTTATAAAGTATGGTAAGTCTATTATCTTTTTACAGTATTTCTATAAATGTGTGCATGTACAGAAGCTGGTGTGAGGGAATCAGCGACAAGACTGCACTCTCGCTAACGGGGAAGGGCACAGTAGTCGCGGAGAAACGTTCCATCCGCTCTACGCTAGCGAGAGTGTGCGCGTTTCTCAGCGCTAATGACTCATTCCGATATCGGCAGTTACAGCAGCAGTGTGTGAGAAAAGCTGTGTCCGGTCCACGCTGCTGCCAACTTTCTTTGATCATTGAACGCCCTGTATAAATATTCGTCCTATTGTTGAGTGCGCTTACGCGACTGAAGTTTGTTTACAGGTCGTTGCCTAGAATCGCTCTGGCCACCCACGTTACCTTGCCAGAAGGTCGCCAGTTCGAGTCCCAATGAGGTGGATTTTTTCAATTTATCTTATCCTTTCAGCCGCAAAATGACCCTAGGGTCAACTCAGCCTCTAACAGAAATGAGTACCAGGAATCTTCCTGGGGGTAAAGGGCAGCCGGGGCGTAAGGCTGACAACCTTACCGCCATCTGTGAGCCGATTGTCTAGAAAATGTGAAAACCTCGAGATCTTACAACGCTGTGGACCTTCACGGCCTGTTACAGGGATAGCTCTATTTATTATTATTATTAGTTCGATTTCTGGTAGAGTAAACAATTTTCACTCCTCCATGTCGCTCATACTGGTTCTGGAGTTCACCCAACCTCCTATGCAATGTGTACCGGGGGCTCTTTCCTCGGGGGTAAGGCGGCTGAGGCGTGAAGGTGGGCCTCAGCCGTTGTCAGCTGTTGCTGTGAGAAGCTGGTAGCTGTGGCCGGTGACAGTTCGGGAACTCAGAGGAAGGGGAGCGTCTGGCGTTGGAAGCCGCTACCAAGCAGCGACAATGAAAACGTGACTTTGGACACTAGTCTGTGAGTGGAATAGTGAATCGTAACACGCGCTGTACAAAGAGTCCAATAAATCCGGTCATCAATATAAAACCCGTCTATAGTCACCAAAATCACGTGACAGTATGCTCGGAAGAGATAGTCATGGTTTTAATTATTCAGTTTATCTAAAATAAGACGAGTCCGGAATGAGAGGGCATTACATCTCTTTCTCACATTAGCTGAGTATTTCTTTCATAGCAGTTTGTAGACCATGGGCATGAGTGTCGTTTGTAGTTACATATTTCTGTGGAATGTGCCCGGTAATTGTACACTGTATAATTTTAAAATCTTCTTAAATAATGCTCAGATAGGCTTTCGACTTCAAAGTGCTCAGCTCCATACACAAGTTTAGACCAAAGGAGAAAAACTGAAATACATGAAATGTTTGAGCCCGGGGTAGCTCAGTCGGTATAGTGATGGTTACCGGCCTCAGTGCGGACAGCTTCACAAAATGCGCATTAGAATATAAGCAAGAGGGAGGCTGGGAGAACCGGTAAAGTCTTTTAGTGTATAGTTTTTCTTTTGGGTGGAAGGATAATAACATGGGTATATTTCAACGTTGCAGTTATCTTTACGAAATAGCTCAAAACCTACAAAACTCGACGACGACGAAGAAGTGGGATACGAAGAGAAGAACTGTAAGAAATAGAAATTGCCCTAGTAAAGGTAAAGCCATCCCTGTAACAGACCGTGGAGGTCCATAAGTTTGTGAGACGTCGAAGCTCCAGCATCTTCTAGAAAATCTACTCATAGATGGCGGTAAATTTGTCATCTTTCGCGCCGGCCGCCCATTACTTCACCCCCAGGAAGATTCCTGGTACTCATTTCTGTTAGAGGCTGTGTCGACACCAGGGCCATAGTGCGGCTGGAAGGATTAGATCAATTGAAAAATCCAATGACCTGATCGGGAATTGAAGCCGCGGCCTACCGTCTTGTAGCTACCGCGTGGCCTCCTACAGAAATAAGAGAAGAAGAAAAAGTGGGAAATTTCTGAGCGAGCTGGTGTAACGGTAAGTCTCTTGACCCCTGTTTAGAAGGTGTACCGGAACACAAGATGTCCCGACTCAAGCTTTAAATATTTTCCTCAGCCCCGCAGGTAAATTCTGAAATAATACATCGCTCAGGTCACCACCAAGCGCCGGGATAATCAGGTCAGTATAGCTTCTGGTTGCGGGCTAGAAAACGACGAATCGGAGTTCGAGTCGCAGTAGGGGCAAGCTCCACGTCGTCCAGACTGGTTGTGGGGTCCACACAGCATCCCAAACAAGGAGTAGCGGGGGCTTCTTTCACCGGGTTGAAGAGGCCGGGGCGTGAATCTGACGACTCATCTACAGCTAGTGCAGAGGTCAAGAAAACGTGGATCTATATGTCCACTTCCCTATCCGACTTCATGGTGTGGTTCTTAGTTAGTTGGGTATAAAGACAATTTTACCTTTTACCTTTTTAGGTCACCGCCGCTTCTACTAAATCTTTTTTAACATTCGTCTGTTTAGAGTCCTACCTTTCTACCTAATCCTTCCAGCCGCACTATGACCCTGGGGGTCGACACAGCCTCTAACAGAAATGAGTACCAGGAGTCTTCTTGGGTGTACAGGGCGGCCGGCTCGTAAGGCTGACAATCTTACAGCCAACTGTGAGACGATCGCCTGGAAATTGTGGGAGCCTCGACGCCTCCATGGCCTGTTAACAGCGATAACTTAACCTTTTTTACCAGTCAACACTAGTAGCCTAGCTACAGTCATCATCATGAAATAACCCACAAAAGAAAAAGAAGGTAATTTGAAGGAGAAGACGAAACGAGGGTATGAAGGTTGTAAGGATGGGCTTGAGGATCCGCAGGTGTAAATGTTCACACTTGAATTCCGCCTGTAAATGGAGAAGCATTATCTTGTTTCAGAGAGGTATAATTTTCTTGAGTGAATCCATTCCGCAACGCTTGTGTCACTCAGAGAGATGGCAGACCCTGGAACGTAACCTCGAGACGAGCGGTGAAGTCAGCACTGCGAAATAAAGCGACCAAACCTGGTCTGGTCTGTAAGGGCCTATATTACAAGTCATCTCAGTGCGTGCCAAAGCACTGAAATCAAGTTTGGTCGGGTACGTGTTTACTTGACCCTCCGCCCCGCAGTGAGGCTGCACACAACAATAGACACAATGTTTCTAACTGGCACCGCACGGCAAGCAGAAGGGCAAAGTTACCCATTTCCTGATATGAGCATGCCTTTCTTTCAGGAATTACATCTAAAGTGGTCGTGAAATGGTGAAGTCTTAGTTCGGATAGCTCAGTCAACATACCCAGTCTCCTATCCAATGTGTAACAGAAATCTTTTCCCCAGGGGTAAAGCGACAAGGGCGTGAAGCTGGCCTCTCAAGTCCCTCTAGTGCCGAGGTGAAGAAAGGTTGAGCTATACCTCCACCCTCCCATATGTCTTCATGGCGTGATGTATAAGTAATTAAGCATGGGGACTGGATATAAGTATATCCTCCTAGCAGCAATTCACTAATCCTGTCCTATTGTAGATTTCAGCAATTATGCGGTTAATGCTCGAGACTAGGGTGCCCAGATAGTCACACTCGCTCACAAGCTCAGACTCAAAGTACTCCACCTGAAACACCTTCTGGCCTGTGGCTCTTCCTATCATGTTCAATGTGTTGGCCTCTGAGGGAGCAGATATAGAGCAAAGAGGTACAACCCACATCCTTGCCTACGCCAATGATACAGAAATTACCGGGATAACAGAAAGGGCGGTTAGAGGGAACTGTACGATAGATGGGACTGTGGGTCAATGAAGGAGAAACCAAATACATAGAAGTCACCTTTGACCGGAATCAAATACAGAAAAATCTGTCGAACCTTTAGCAAGAAGTCTGGGATTTTGCAATTTTATATATTTTATTCATATTGTTGCTTGAATAATTTTTCTACCAGACTGTACTTTGTATGACTGCATACATATATCTATATATTAATATTATCTGAGCGAAGTATGACAATCAAATCGCTTTAAGAATTCCGTTGCCGAATTTGGAAGCTGCCATTGAAGTACTGTGTCATGTATTTCAGTAATTTTTAATAACATAAGGATTGAGATATTTGGTGCTCATTTTTGTGGCAAGGGATTGTTGGCCTGCCGCCCAGTGTCCAAGATGGACAACCGAGTGTCTGGCTGTCTCCTTATGCTGCGTGACACGCCATGTTATGGTGACGTGAGCTCGAAGGAATAGTATCAAAATGGACCTTAAATAAACCGCAGTGTGAGTGTGTGAACTGGCTCAACAGACTAATGCAGACTGATGGTGGACTCTGGTGAATGTGGTAAGGTAAAGCTATCCCTGTAAGGAGCCGTGGAAGCCCATAGGCTTGTGAGACGTTGATCGTCCCACATTTTCTATAGACTGTCGGCTCATAGATGGCGCTGAGGTGGTTAGCCTTAAGCGCCGGGCGCCTTTTACCCCCAAGAAGATTCCTGGTACTCATTTCTGTCAAGAGACTGAGTCGACCCCAAGGCGATAGTGCGGCTAGAAGTATTAGGTCAATTGAAAAATACCCCTCATCTGTACTTGAACCCGCGACCTTCCAGGTTGTAGCATAGTTGCCTCAACCAACTACGCTACCGCGTGCCCCCGGTGAATATGGCAATGAACAGCTCAGAGGATATAAGGTTCTCAAGAAGAACTGATCCTTGGAATTAGTTATGCAAAACAAAGAGTTTGTGCCCTTGTTTTGGCCTCTTGAAATGGAATGGCAAGGGAAGTGCGTGTGTCATATGTTGACTTGAACAATTCAGAGAAGTTCAGAAGAGATTCTTGAGTCTGCTTGCTATTAGTAGCGAATGTTGCAGATAAATGGTTGAGTACACGGAAGAGACAAGGATGCATAGCGATTGTTTCACATTTGTAGGCATTGTTTTGGTAGCATGTAGCAGTACACACATGCGCTATGCTCCATGTTATCCGGTTTGAGGCTTCTGGAGCTTTCACATTCCTGTGAGTTGCCCCTGAAGTTCGTTCAGTTCATCGTCAGTCTCTCTGTACACACAAAGCAACTCAAAGAGCACGGTTAAGATTTTCATGAAAAATGATATTAAAGAATTTTATAACAATTGTCAAGTCATTTCAGTTTTCATTCAGATGAGACAGTTTTAATTGCTATTCTGCATGAAGAAAAAGTTGAAGTAAGGAATCTGTCAATACAGCGATTTGGCCCTGGGGTTCACTCAACCTCTAACAGAAATGAGTACCAGGAATTAAATAAATAATTTTCTTGGGGAGTAAAGCGCGGCCGACGCGTAAGGCTGACAACCTTACCGCCTTCTTTGAGCCGATTGTCTAGATAATGTGGGACCCTCAACGTCTCACAACCCTATGGGCCTTCACGGCCTGTTACAGGGATAGCTTTACTTTTACTTACTTACAGTGATTAGTGTGAAAATATCACAGCATTTCCATATATGAAAACGGTTGGTTTCTAAAGAAGGCCTTTGTCTTGTTTTATGAAAAATATAGTCTTTTCATATCCATCTGTAAATTATATGTTATATGTATTGTATTGACTTCATAATATATATGTGGAGATTTGGAATGTTATGTGATGTGAAAAGGGAACAGAATTTGCTTGCCGCTGGTCTCTTGCTCGACTTATTCTTTTACCCTGATGATTAAGGCGACATGTTCCTTCAAAACAACTTTGTTCAGTACCTATTTAAAATCAATTAAGGTGTCTCAAAGCATATGTAGCAAAATTTTCAAACATTTCCCAGAAGGGATTATAGACATGTTTCCAAACGGACAATTTATTCTCTCGTCCAATAACGTAAAGGAAATATTAAAATAGTTGACGGCCGACGCCCAAACCCAACTGTCATCGAAGTGTGCCAGAAATCTTCTGCATGGTCGTCCAAAACTATGCATTGTAGACCCTAACGACTGTCAAGTCACTGCACTCGCTCATAAAGACAACCTTAAGTTGCTGTGTAGTTTCTCTTTGGTTTTGATTGCATTTGGTTGACTTCGGAAGAGTTCGGTCAAGTATACTTGAATCTGTTAATGCCGGTAGGGTGGATGTCTTTTCCTAGACATCTTCAGTGTCCTGTGTCTGTCAATTGTGGGCACAATAGCTATAAACACTAAGTGGTGAAGTGTACTTTGCATAGGAGGCGTGAAGGGCGATTCTCCATTGTCATGAGGCCAGACAACAGAGTGGCACGCTTTGGGAACATCAAATAGTCCACGGCTGTTATGGAATGTGATAGGTGAGGGTGATTGTGGAGCAATTGGTGGAATGAAGATTGGCAGGGGAAACCGAAGTACTCGGAGAAAACCTTCCCCAGCGCCACTTTGTCCACTACAAATCTCACTTGACCAGACCCAGGATCGAACCCGGGTCGCCTCTGTGGGAAGCCACCGACTAACCGCTTGAGGTATGGCGCGGCCTAGGCCTCTGCATTGCTGTAGCTTATGAGGCTAACTCCGTTGCAACCACTCAAATTATTGAGGTAATAACCTTAATATAACTTGAATGCCAGAACCAGTCTTCATGAAACTTTGTATCTCTTGTTTTTCTGTGAATATCTCAGCTGTGTAGTTCATAAGTCTCTCCCATCAGTAATACCAACATTACAGCCTCTCAAATTGTATTGTTTTGACTTCGTTACACATATGTACTAAAGTTTTGTTTCTACTCGTCATATCAGACGCCAAAATTATAGTGGAAGGAAAGTAGGCGATTGGGCTGCGCCATAGCTCAAGCGGTTAGTCGCTGGCTTTCCATCTCGGCTGCCCGTGTTCGATCCAGGGTTTGGTCAAGTGGGATTTGTGCTGGATAAAGTGGCGCTGGGGCAGGTTTTCTCCGAGTACTTCGGTTTCCCCTGCCAATCTTCATTCCACCAATTGCTCCACAATCACCCTCACCTATCATCTGGGGCTGGTACAATAGGCCCGAAGTGGCCGCAGTACAAGGGACTTAGTCCCACCCCACCGGCAATAAAAAAAAGTAGTCCCACCCCACTAGCAATAAAAAAAGTAAGTGATTAGTTCTTCCCAGAATTTCTTGTTAGTGACGCTAATTTTGATGGAATTCTGGTTTACTGGTGCTTTGCAGTTTGTTATTGCCGTGAGTGTATTTACATCACGCGATGATGAACCTAAGTGGGTCGAAACATGTAGCTATGAAAAAGGTATATTTTGAAATAATAATCAGTCCGTTTCCATTGACGAAGGATATAAAATGTAGGTTCTCACAGCGGTGGTTATTAGGAAGTGGATATTCTGGGATATAACGCTGTGCAGTCCGTTGAAAGTCAACTGACGTTTCGTTGGAACGTTTCGCTACCATCTTTAGGGTAGAAAAGTGAACCTACTCTCCTTGCTGCAGATCTGACAAGCTCTCATTCCGTCACAGGACTACTCAATGACGTCCATTGCCAAACGCTTTTGTCGTAAAATGCCAAGGCTGAATGCTATGCCTGGGGCTGCTGATGGTCCCTGAGGTTTCTAGCAGGTGTGCAAGCACGGCTTCCACTATAGGCTGTCACTCACACACACACACACACACACAAACGCGACTGTCCAGTATCAATTTGCTATCTGAATCCTTCTAAGGTTGTAGGTACATGCCTGAAACTTTCTTCGTTGATCTGTGTGCATTCATAGGCACATTTATCTCTGCTGGTCTATTTAGTGACCGCCAGAACGTACCATCAAGAAACTCCAATAGATTCCCAAAGGGTCGCAGTTGCACAACTCCCAGAATAGTAGGACAGGAAAATGCCGTCATGAGTCCCGTGGGACCCTGAAACAAGATTGGCTGTGCTGACGAGAGTCATCAGCAATTTAACCGATCGACCAATCACAATGGGCGAAATTTAAAAGGCTAAATTCGAGTAATTCTAGAACTTTGTGAGAGGTCTTTACTAGTCGTGTTAATTTACAAGCTCAGGACGTGACGACCCCAGGCCTCTCGCAGCAAAAACTCAAAACTAGACCCCAGCTATCATTTAACTGACTAACTAAATAAAAAGCCTAACTTGTCCTGCGTGTAACATCTCGGCACGCACTGCACAGAATACACTTTCTCTGCTGTTGTTTACGGGCCGCTGTCTAGTAACGGCGATTGCATTTTTGCTTATTTCGGTGTCGTTGCCTAGCAACGGGTCTACATGTCACAATAGTTTTCAATACCTCAATTAAATTGTTGTACTTCGGAACATGTACTTCTAAGTGGAATCTGAGGTTCTGACAGCGGTGGTTATGAATAGTTCTATTCTCTAGCACATAACGCCTTTAATCCGTCTAAAATCACCCGACGTTTCGGAGGAACATATTCTGCGATCCTGAAGATGAAGGCGATATTTTCTTCCGAAACTTTTGTTGCTTCTTAACGGACTGCACGGCATTATGCCCAAGAAAACAGAACTCTTAATTTTCTTTTAAATCCTAATTCATTTTGTACATTGATATATACCTATTACACCCCAAATATATGAATGTGTTTGTTTGTACACTTACATTGTCACCTATAATTGTCTATCCCGTGTCATATGTTTCCTGTCCATTGCCAGAACTTCAGTTATATTGGTTGACATTTTAGTGCCATATACGTGTAGATTTAGTGCTTTGTTTAATTTTGTAATGTTTTATTGTAAGTGGGAACAGGGATAGCTCATTCGGTACAGCGACTGGTTCTGGGCTCGACTGCCAACGGGTCGGATTTCGAGCCTCAATAGGGCAAGATTTTTTCTTTTCCTCGTATTCCAGACCGGTTCTGGGGCCCATCCCGCCTCCTATCCAGTGGGTACCAAGAGTCAAACCCTGGGAGTAAAGTGGCCGGGACCTGATGCTGACCATTCACGTCCATCTAGTGACTAGGCCAAGAATATATGGCTTTATGCGTACGTCTTCATGGCATAGTGTGTCATTGGTTAATCGCAGGGACAACTTCACCTTATCTGTTTTATTGTGAATACTCGTCTAAGCCAGCCAGAAGCAGGTGTCTTCTTTCGGTAGACTTCGTATTTCTGAGTTGTAGAACTACTGGATATGTTCATTTTCATTCTTCTAAAATTTAAAACATATGTAGGCTATTGTAGCTGCATACTGGGGAAGGGAGTTTGTTACTAGAATTTAGATAACAATAAACCCTCGCTAATCCGGTTACAGTTAGTCCGGATGTCTCATAATCCGGATCGAAATATGAAAAATGAAAAATTCTGTTCAGAGTTGAGTACACACAATAAAAAGACAAATGGGATTTAGGAGCAAGAGGAATTTCAGGCTGCGTGTAGGGCAGTTGGAGAGACTTGAAACCACGCAAGAAAATATCCGAGACTCGTTTGGACTGGATGAAGGAGACCCTGGATTTCAGCTTATTGACTTTTTATATTTATTTTTATATTTTGCTCCATTAATCTGGGTTATCGCCGGTCACGGTAGCCGAGCGGTCTAAGGCATGTACTGTCTTCGCTCGCTCGGAAGCCGGGATCGTGGGTTCGAATCCCACTCAGGGCATGGATGTTTAGTTTGTGTGTGTGCGTACGTTTATCTGTGTTTGTGTACAGGTAGAGGCCTTGCGACGAGCTGATCTAGAAAAACCGACGTGAACGGAGATGTTCATGGAGGTGGGCCTAGGCCCACTGGGGCTGTAGTACCAAGGGAAAAAAAATCTGGGTTATCGGTTAATCTGTATGACCTCTCCCCAAATTAATTCGGACTTACTGTAATTAGGTAACAAGAACGAAAGAGAGAGAGAGAGAGAAAGAATAAAGAAAGTGAGGAGGCAGTGAGAGACGCTACATTGGGGAGGAGGGAGCAGGAAACTGCACTAATCGCTTACTTTCCTTTTCTACTACACGGACTGCATACAAAACGAAAGGAAAAATCAGGCGGAGACACAGGCAACAAGATGGCGGGTGTTTATAACTAGCAGCGATGGGGGGGACACAGAGACACACAGACAACAAGGTGATCTCTTAAGTCTCATAACAAAAATTAGGGGGAGGGAAGGAATAAACAGACAGCAAGGTGACAGCATAAGCATCCTGTTATTTGTCAAAATAAGGAAAATATGTTAAAATTTGCGGACGCTACATCAGGACTGTCTAATTAGCGGTACGTACGCAGTGTGCGTCCAGTCAGCAAGATTATCCCTTTCCAAAAATACGTGTTAACGCTTTCCTCTTCTTCAGAAAGGCTACAAATCTTGTTAAAAATAGGAGAAGTGTTTATTAAATATTCCGTGTACATGTTTCAGTTGATTTCACACTCATCATCATCATCAGTAATCTGTCAGACGACAGGTCCACAGTCTCTTCCAAAACAATTCCTTCACTTAATGCGATCTAGAGCTTTCTCCTTCAAATGACAGTATCCTCTTCTGTCCCCAAGGTCATCCAGCATCTTCTTACGTCTTCTTCCTCGTCTTCTTGTCACTCCTATCCGCCCCTCTATCTTTCCTTCAATAACTTCTTTTAGAAGGCAGTTACTGCGTAAGATATGACCAATCCAATTAGCCTTCCGTTTTCTTATTTCGTGTAGGATATTCCTCTGCTCATTGACTCTAATTAACACTTCTTCATTTCTCACATAATCGGTCCAACTGATCTTCTCCATCCTTCTCCAACACCACATTTCGAAGCTTTCCAGGTGTTTCTGATCTACTGCCCTAAGTGTCCAAGTTTCAGCCCCATACAAAGCCATGCTCCAAATGTAGCATTTCACTAGTTTCTTTCTCAAATTTAA